>NC_133209.1:2692500-2760000 GCF_958299795.1 Porites lutea
TTGTAACAACAGGGTATAGAGCCAGAAACTGTTGTCCAGCACTCCAGTGAGTTATGTATTCCTAAACACTTGGCCTGCCACAATGATCTGGTGCCATTTTCCGATCTCATGAAATGGCTGAAGGAAGTGGATCAGACAGTTTTTTGCGAACTCTGTGAGGTATGTGACTCTGTTATCGTCACTGGTCATGGGCTCCTGCACCAGTGTACTAACGCTTGAAACTTGATTAGATGCACCGTTCAGATACCCCAGTTGTCAGAAATACACGTAACGCATCGTTAAAGTGCCAGCAAAAATTAAGAAGCCTGCTAGAAAATATACTCTCAGTGCATTACAATGCTATGGTCTATAAGTACACTTGCAACAAACACAGACGTCAATGTGATTGAATTTTACTGTTAACGATGATGATGATGATGATGATGATGGTTCTGACAGTTATGATGATAATTTTACATGCAAAAAGCACTGTTTCTCTTCTCTGCCATTTAATGTTTCTGGTATTAACTCAAGGTGTCCTTTCTTTTTAGGCCTACACTCAGTGTCTTAGCAAAGTGTATGAGAGGGAACTGAAAGACTTCTTTGAAGCTGCAAAGCAGAGGACATTAACAAAGGGCGTTCGGGGTAAGCTTTTATTGCGGTATATGTAAGACATTTCGGTATTCTGATCAGCTTTGTTCTTGATCGAATGGGCTGTGTCACGAGAATATTGCTGTTTCACGTCAATAAATTATACTCTAAGGTTATTACTTTGTAGTACCTTTACCCAGACACAAAATACTCTTGTACAGTTATGAAGAAAATACTATCAAATTCCGAAAATAAGCCCTGGGGCTTATATTTTTCAAAGGCCCTTTTGGAGGGGCTTATTTTTGGAGGGGCCTATATTCGGAGGAACTTATCTACGGAGCGAAATTTGCGTTTCAAAATTGATTGGGCTAGCTTGTAGTGGGAAGGAAATTTTCCATTTTTGCTAAATGTTTTTCCTTTGTATTTGAAGGAAAATTCCAAGCACAAGCCCCCAGGGGGCTTATATTCGGAGAGGCGATTTAACGGAGCGTTTTTTGCGTTACGATTTTGGGGGTGGGGGACTTATATTTGGAGGGGCTTACACATGGGGGGCTTATTTTCGGAATTTTACGTTATAACACAAGTTTCATCAAGGAGCTCTAACTATAACATTTTTCTGTGATTGCTGCAGGTATAGCATTAAAACTTGCAAAAATTGGCCCATTTTTTCAAGTTTCAGCTCATATTTTATCCTTGTCATGGCAACAGTCCGGGGACGGTGTGTGTGTGTGTGGGGGGGGGGGGGGGGTACTGCCATATATAGGCTATATAGGTATGAACCGCTGTGAAGGGTATGGTTTTAAAGCAGTTTACTCTGGGGTAGGGTATATAAATCAGAGAGTTTGAGTCTAGAAGAGGGTATCGTTTTCCATTTAAACTGATCAATTGGCTGAAGATTTTAGTCTACACTAGGAAAACCGGGAATTACCACTCAAGAATATAAAAAAATCAAATCCGTTTTGTTTTAGCTGGACTGTGCTAATAACCTCAGTTGTTTCTGGAAAACAGCTACTCTAGGATAAGGGGGGGATTTGGGGAGTTCAGTCTAGTATAGGGTAGCTAAATTCAGTTGAACTAGCTCTGGTATAGGCTAAGGGTACCAGGGTCCCAGCGGCACATCCCCACCCAAAAAGTTTTAAATTCCCCCCCCCTCGCCCCCCCGCCTTCCCGCGAAACTGCCGAGAGGGAAACTGGAGGGAGGCTTTCGCTCGCTTCGCTCGATTTCCTCGCTCGCGTGACCATCCTGAGGGACTGCTCGCAGTTTATGTAAAGTAACAACTCTGGATTATTGTTTTTGTAATCCAGTTGATGTGAAGACGCACTTTAGTTTTTTTTTTTTAAAAAAAAAACTAAAATATAGCAAATGGCTTGCCAGAGCCCTTAACTTTAAGTCAAGGTCTGTAATGTAAAGAAATTAAGCATACTTCACTTCACAAGCCTTTGGCTATTTATTTTTATGTATGCGTTAATTTGTTTTGTTTTTCTTTTCGTTTTTGTTTTTTCTGACAGGTTATAGCGCCTTCAAGATGACTGGGTCTTCTTCTGCGGTCAACAGGGAGGATCCAAGGATGAGTCCACGGCCCAGTCCCCGCAAGGGCTCACACAGACCCAAGGAAAAGGCGCCAGAGCGTAAAGACAACGACTCGCTCTCGATTGGCTCTGACTCTAGGTCAAGGTCAGGATCGCTAAGCTCAATGGATTCGTCAGATCAGCTTCAAGAGGGAAGAAGCAAATTTGAACGGGTAATGTTGAGCGGTTAATCCCGGGGGTGGCACTCCGCATATGAAATAGGTGGGAATGCTCGTCGTCTCGCTTAGGGGTGTAAATTTCGGATTTTGGTCTCTCTTAGGGTGTTCTGGGCAAAACGCCATCATATTTAGCCGTGAAGGTCTCGTTTAGGGTTGCACGCGAAAAAATATACAAAATATATTTGACATGTATATTTTTTACGTCTCTTTTACGGGTCAAAAAACGCTTGGGCCACGCCCAGATCGGTCTCCTTTAGGGATTCACTTCAAAATTTCCGACGAGCATCCCACCCCTTTCATATGCGGAGTCCCCCCCCCCCCCTCCCGGGCGGTTAATAGGAAGCTTAAGCAACGACGACGACGACGGCGGCAATGGAAAACGTCACTACAAACTTTATCACATCTATTTGGACCCGCTCAATTCCTTAAATGTAGGCGATTTGGATCATGTTTACTGTAGGTAGTGTCGACCGATCTATCGGTCGATATAGCGGTCGATAGTCGGTCGACGCTCGGTCGATATAGCGGTCGATAGTCGGTCGATAGTCAGTCGAGCGTGGGATAGACTATCGGCCGAGTATCGGTCGATATTTCGACGACGCACCTCGACCGACTATCGGTCATATGTCGGTGATATATCGGTCAACTGTCGGTGGTATATCGGTCAACTGTCGGTCAAATATCAGTCGTGTGTTAATTTAGCAGGTGAGTCCAATGGCTTTCTTAAACATGATCCGACGATTTTTCGTGGAGGTGAGTTCTCAAGGTTTTATCCTGGTCCAAAATGAGACAGGAAAATTTGTCGCCGTATGTTCACGTGCTCTATAAAACGTCGCATTAGGAGATTTCACTTCGTATTCGTACAGTGGACGTCAAAGAAATGTACAAATAGGCGTGATGCACGTGCAGAGCTGTTGTTTTGCTCATAAAACTAATTGTTTTTTGACGTTGTCGTTGTCCTCTTCATCGTGGTGGTTGTGCCATACACATAAGGAGCCCTTTTCCTCAAAGTTTTAATAGCTTTGGAGAGCAGAAGTATACAAGGAACTCTCTTTTTCTTCAAATTCGGGAAGGGGAGTGCACGCGCGTGCGAGCGTTGAGCGGCGAAGCCGCGAAACGCGAGAAACGAGGGCGGTGTGCCTCTCCCGTCTCGCGCCTTCAGTCACGCGCGTGGTCATTTGCGTGTCTCAAGCGTTTTGCTCGACGGACCAAGAAAAAAGAGAGAGTGCTCGTAGTCTACTGCTACCTTGGAAATGTGACTATCACGTTACTACAGCAAAGGAACACCTTTGTAATTCCGCATTCGTTGTCTTCTTTACAATTTCGCCTCGTTGATTCAATAAGTCGGATCACACTTATCATGTTGTAGCGCGGTAAGTGTGATTATCCATAAGGTTTCTCTAACGGAAAGTATAGTTGGTCAAGTTTCAAAACCAGCAGAATATTTCTTGAATCCGTAAAGTCCTCACATACACAACTTTCTTGTCCCAAAATAGTGTCGGATAATTTGAGAAATGCTATTTATATAGTGCTAGTCAGTTCGTGCACGACAAATGTTGTGTTCAATAGATCTTTATCAGTCCATTTTTCCTGATTCCTCTCGTATCATTTAATGATTTTTTTGGCTTCCAACCAGGTTTTTGATATTTTATTATTGGAGCTGGAGCCGGTTTGCACAGCTGAACAGGAGTTCGTTCAGAAGTTCTTTGATTTTACCTTGGAGGAGCCGGAAGTAAGTTTGCGCCGGAAGTGCGGATTTGTTTTTTATCTCCGGCTGCATGTCACCCTCAGTTTCATGTGCCTGAGTTGTTCAACTTTGCTTTCTAGTTCTTTATTGAGAACTGATACCATCATCTTCGCTAAATTGAATAAGCTCCCCTCTCTATCAAACCAATCTCAAACGTGCTTGAAATAAATAAGCCCTGGGGTGCTTAATAGAGGATTTATGGTACAATTCAATAGGCTTTCACCATCCAAGGTCCATTCTTACCTCCACATGTGATCTGTTTCTAGTGGGTTGCGCTTGTTTCTGTTTTGTTTGTTTGTTTGTTTTTGTTCTTTGTCTTTTTCCAGAATACGGAGAAATTTGTATTTGCTCTTGGGAAAGCCACTACAGAGGTTGTAACATAGATTTTTCGAGAGTAAAGCTCAATGTTTATCCCGCTTTGTTTGTGCTAGTTTTTTTTGGTCTGTCCTTTTCAGCTCTCAGAGACTTCATATAACCCATTCAGTGTGGATTCTTCTGATGGAGCCATGTCTAGCAAACCAAAATCTGTGGACTCGACGTAAGTATGGCACTTTCATGGATATAGGCTATATGGGCTGCGGCTGCACTTGACAAGTTAGCCGCGTTAGTTTTTGAAAAATCCGGTAAAACATTTACTGAGAACCTTACCTGGTAAAAAAGACTTTAACTGGGTTATTTTTTTAGGCAGCCGGAGTCGCGGCCGGACTCAATTTAGACTTTCACAAAGTCATTCAATGTCGCGCAGTTTTGTTTTTTCATTCGCTCGGGTCGCTCATAACTCTCGCCTTAGAGTGAGCGCGTATTACTGATAAAAAGCCTATTAAACCTGGTTAAGAAAATCTATTGTTCTTGCTTGATTTGCATAACCCGGTTAGAACTTGAAAACCCAGAAAACCCAGCCGCAATCGCTGTTGTTTTTAAACGAGTAAACTTTAATCAGTTAGTTGGAGATAGTTTGGTTAAGTCCCCTGGTGCCGCCGCAGCCATTTTGTTTAGTAAGAAATAACAACAGATCTTCTGCTTGCAAATCGTTAACTCAGACAGGCCCAAAACTAACGATGTTCATTTTTATTTAGTGATGTCAAGGACAGAACACCGCTAAATGAAGAAGTCAGGTAACAGAGCCTATTGCATTGATGTGCGGGAACCATGTAGAATGACATACAAGAAAAAGTGTCAAAATTACTATCTCTTTTTTTCTCTTTGTTTTGCGCTACGATAGCACTGGCTAAAAACATCTCGCGCCGCTTTCTCACCACAAAATTGATCGCACGTGGCATTTTCCCGCCCTGGTTGGGTTCCCGCCATTTGCACTTGGTGCTGATTGCTGGTTGGTTCTTGTTTTCTGTTGTGTTTTTGTCCCATCTTTCATGATTGGTCAACGTAATGATATTGCCAGCCGTTTTTAATTAGGTTTTGTTGAACAAAGGAATATAATTTATAGTCAATCACAGCAGACGTACACTGTCCGATGAACCAGTCAGATTTTAAAGGAATTGTTGTAGCCGCCAAAAAGCGCGGGAAAACGAAGCGGGCAAGTAACTATGACAACACAACTTTTCTCAGGATAATATCGTAAATATCTGTATATTGTTTTAATGGTAAGCTGGCGAGTGTGCCTTTCTTATCAGGGACAAAGACTGTTATTGCCCGGGTTGTTTACTCCCCTACAAATTGTTCATGGAGCTGCTTTGACTTATTAAGCAAGCAGCCTTAGACCTAGCAGTTAACAAAATAATTTGCATTTTTGCGCAGGAGTAGGTGAAGAAATGAATACTTGCAGTATCAATGTCTATCTAGTGTGCAGTCGTTGTACCCTGTAAATGCCAGAAGCTATAAAATAGACTCTCCCTTAGCGATACTTGGGGATCCTTATAGTGTCAGGGTGGTTTAGTCACAGTTTCATGACTTCGCAATCTTTTGCAGACTTGAATAAGGTTTTAGTATTTATTAACACAATGACAGTTTAATCAAAACTACAGCTGATCTAATTGTTATTCCTCCAGAAGAAGAAAACAACGGATCAATAAAAACCGAGAAGATATGAAGTATGTAAAACCTTAACCCATTGCACTGTTGCTGAGCTAAATCTAAATTTGTAAACAACAGGCCACATAAACTTAACTTCGATATTACCAATAAGTCGCACAAAGATAAAGTTGTTAAAACCTTTCAGCGTAACTAAACTGGTTAAAAATTTGTAAACTGCACGACTATTACATAAATGCACCTTTAAAAGCAAAGTAAATTCTACGTAAACTGCACGCCTTCAGCACTTGCACAGTAGAGTGTTGGGTTTAATGGGATTAATAACGAGCGCTTTTACTGTGTGATTACTGGCTTGGACACTCTAGCCTATGTAAACCGCACCCTTTGCTTTCCTCTCCCCCACCTCACCCTTTCGCCTCCCACGCAGCCGTTTTTGTCTCGTCACGCAACGCTCATCTGGTTTGTTACAAGACTCAAACGGCTGTGAGGGAGACTACGGTTGTATATGAGGAGGGAAATTCTACAGCCAGTGAGCCAGTGAGCCAAAAACAAATCATAGCAGTGGTTGATACTGTTCGTGCGTTTTCTTTTGTAGGAAAATCATGCAAGGATTGTTTAATGTGCTGGAGACCGAGTTGCAGAGTTATATTCACTTTGCTGACAGACTAGATAACTTGTATGTTCTTTGTATGACATTTTTCTATATAATGTGGTAAAAGAGGAAACTTGAGGCAACAAGACTTCAAATGAAATGAAAGTACTCGGTAGCTTTTGTATCAATGTTACACTTTAGGATTTCATCAACAGACTCAAAAGTTAGAGCCATCTTGCACCGTATAGGATAATAGTGGCACAGGAAAATTTTGCTCAGCACCTTTCAAGCAATTCGTCAAACTTAAGGATTTCATCCTGGCCACAGTCTCACAAGTTAGAAACTCATTCCGAAGAACAATAAACAGTACCACAGGAAAATACTCTCACTACCTTTCATCTGAAAGGTCCACAGTCTGATGATTAAGTGACCATTGCGTCTATCAAACTTCGAGATTTTAGGAACAGATTGCATTGTCTATACCTTGGAGATTGTCTCATCCTTGTGTCTTGTTATATTGCAGTAACACCATGTATATGCTTGTGAAGATCGGTCATTTTGTTATCACGACTCAACTGTCCGGATCCCCAGTGTCTTATCTCAGTCAACAGCTTGGAAACTGCCTCATTAATGTAAAGCGCCTCTTCGACAAATTTATAGTGAGTGACTTTATCTTTGTCCCTTCCCAGTCCGCCTCTTTATCTCTGCTTTTCTAGTCTTCCACTTTTGTAATTTCCTACTCTCTCCGCCAGGGTGGATCCTGGGGCGGGCGGGTTTCATGAAATAATTGAAAAATAGTAAATATGCTGGGGGAGGGGAGACAGGAAGAATGAAACGTTGGGGGCGTCTATCCCTCTCTTTCCCCTTCCCATCATCCCCCGCACGCTTTCTAACCGTACTCTTCTCCCCAGCCTCCCTGTGTCACAAAGGTGCCTGTGGGAGGGGGGAATAGTATTTCCTATATATGCTTTAAAATTCTCGTTAACACGGGCGAGTTTCCTTGCGAGTTTGGATGTTTGGACGTTTCTACACGCCAGAGATGCCAACGAGATAAGTGTTTACGTCATGTGCCTCTTACGGTATCTCATCTGCATGTAAAGTTTAAAAATTCACAACAGAATCGCCACGAAATCAAATCAAACTATCACAGCAGAAAGTGCATCGATTCTTTGTCTAAACAGGCTTCATAATTGAAAACCTCTTTTCAAACTTGCCCTGTATTCCTTCAGCGCTTGATAACTGTTATATGTTGAGTTTCCCACGGTTGGTTGGGGTTGCCTTTTTTCCCGCCACTTTGTGTTCTTCTATGTTGGAGGCTTTGCACGGTCCACAATATTTTGTTTTACTGTTTATGAATTTTGCAACCTTTTGCTCATGTTCCACCCCTTCTTAGGCATGGCATTTTCCGCAAGTTAACACGAGCTTAACGTTCGTTGCCTTTCTTCACGCGCATGGCTGCCACCATTACATGATTTCTCTTGCATGATGACTGTTGCACAAGATGCAAACAAATGTACTGTATTTTTGTTACCCTTAGACGAGTTTGAAAAAGCAAATTGAAGAAACGAAGGTGCCGAAGACAAAGAAGTGTGGAGTCTTGCCTTTTGTGAGCAAGTTTGAGGTGAGTGTCGATTGAAGTCTTCGCCTACTCGTCACTAATTTAATCTTCATTCCGGCTGAAATCACTGGGTACGGCCTTGATGTTCATATGCAATTTGAAAACGTGCCAATGGAGACTAGGGTTCTTACGTCTAATAAAGTTCTTCAACTTCATGAAGGTCTTAAATTAAACTATGCCTGGTTACAACAATAAGTAAAAAGAACAAATTAAATTTTACTCACTAAAAGGGAATTTAGGAAACCTCTCCCTTTACAAATGACATTTTTCAGTGTAGATTTCGTTGGTTAAAGTGAACAATGACTATGAATTTCTTAGATCTATTTAGAGCTTGTCTCGTTCCAATAGTCTTTGGTTGAAAACAGGTTTTTGATAAATTTAATCAAACTTCGTAATGTTTGGCGCGGCAAAAAGAAGAAGCGTAAAGGTGGATTTTCACAGCGTGATATGAGAGGGTCATGAGCCTGGTAATTTCTTGTATCTCTCATAGGAATTTGCAGCCATCTCAGAAAGTGTGTTCAAAAACTCGGAGCGTCGCAATGACCTTGACAAGGCGTATCATCATCTTATTCGTGTTGTGTTTGACAATGTTGAACGAATGGCAGAGGAACACCAGAAAACACCAAGGGGTGTGGTCATGATGGGTAAGCCGGCTAAACAATACTGACATGATTAATCGTTTGGCTGTTGTATTTCAACGTGTACGTAGAAGAGAAAACGGAAGATAGTTGTGAACTTACGCGACAGGACGGGAGAGAGAAGAAGACGGCAAATCTTGTGTGACCAGCGTGAC
The DNA here is from genome assembly GCF_958299795.1 of Porites lutea. Classification (NCBI taxonomy): domain Eukaryota; kingdom Metazoa; phylum Cnidaria; class Anthozoa; order Scleractinia; family Poritidae; genus Porites; species Porites lutea. The sequence continues at coordinate 2,701,558 of NC_133209.1, forward strand.
AATAATTTTATTTGAAATAACTTTTCGCCAAACTTTACTTTCCTTTAAACAGATCTTTTTGTAAAAGACCAGAAAACACTAATGTTAAGTGAAAATCACGAGAAAACAGGTAAGTAATAGCCCTGTCACGCTTGTCACACAAGCTTTTTGCCGTCCTTTTGTCCCTGTCGTTCTTTTACGTAAACTCACTTGTGACGCTGAGCGTGGCTACGCATTTGTTAACCATCTTCGTTCCCAGCGGGACTTTTTCCTTTGCTTTGGGGCTGGGAAAGGTCCTTGAAGCGAGTTTTTTTCTCGACACATAGCTCACTATTATTGTTTTCTTTTAATTTGCAGAGAATTATCACCATTTATTTCGTAAGTATTCCAAATTTTTCATAATACAGCTGAACCTCTTCACAACGGTCATCTTGGGGACAGAAGAAAGTGACCAATGTAGCGGGGTTTAAACAAGAGTCAATGTATGAACTGTCTGCCAAAAAAGTGGCCATTGTAGAGAGGTAGCCGTTAGTGGAGGTTCCACGGTATCTCTTTCTTCTAAGTTATTTTCTATTATATTTTTTTTCTCGTTCTTGACGGTCCAGCATACGTGCGTAGGAACATGCGTGGAAGTGTTGTTTTTACTCAACCTTTTGCTCACTCAGGGGTCTTGACGCGTCTAAAGATCGTGTGTTTGGAGAACGAGAAAAGAGAAGCTAAGAAGAAGTATTTGGATAGCCAGAAGATGTACGTCAAGGAGATGCTGGGAAGACCTATGGAGAAACTCAATGTAAGCTGGCTGTCCTCGTGGGATACTCCTGGGAATTCTCGGTGGGGCTGAGCTGCCCAGTTTTCCAAATCCTGACCCTGTTTCAGACAAAAAAAAGTCATTTTCTACACTCGTTTTCAGACCTCGCCTCTAAAATCCATACGCATCTTCAGACCTCCAACAAAAAGATTTCTTAATATCCACTTCGAATTCGCAAATTACTCTTTCTTTCTTATTTATTTGGAATTAAAACGACAAATACGTTCACACATTCCCGTAGTTCCCTCGAAAACCATACCCGATTCCAGACGAAACTGAGCAAAGTCTATACCCGTTTTCAGACCAATACGGATTTAAAAACCTTTCCTTTTGGGGCGGCACATACCTATATGGCTTGTATAAGGGTTTACCCCCGGCGGATGATTGGTAGATGTCATGTGACCTTGTACTGACCAATCTCGCAAAAACCCTCGTTTACGAGGGAGAAATTCTCAGCTACATACTGTATAACAACAACAACAACATCAACTGCAGATATTTCTTTGCAGATATTTTTTGAGGGCGTCCAGGAGCGTATAGCGGCAGGAGTGAAGGAGGACGAAGTTGGTTATCAGTTGGCATTCAGTAAACAAGAACTGAGAAAAAATATTAAAGAGTACCCAGCTAAAGAGCTGAAGAAAGGATTGGAACAATTATACAAAAAAGTTGAAAAGCACTTGTGTGAAGAGGAAAACTTACTTCAGGTCAGTGTTAATAACTGTTATTGTAATTGAGCCTGAAGGTAAATATTCTTTTATTTATAGTGGAACCCAGTTTACCCTGGGTACCAGAGGTGTTTTCTCGCGTGCGACGAGGAGCTTCGTCGGCCACAGGCCGACACGTCTTCGGCCTTCAGCCGAAAACACGAGCAATGAAAAGCCTGTGTCACCCAGGGACCCGAAAGGGACGCTGTTTTTCCTTCGTCCCTTCCCATGAGTACCTGCGCGCTTCAACCTAACCCCAATCTTCTCTCACCCCAAAAACACATAAATAGCGACTGGGTACGAGTCTGATTTCTTTTGCAACACTGCTGCTAAACGAGTTGAATAGCGATGTTGCGCGTTTTACCACCCACGTTCAAACCTCTTTTGCAACAACTCAGGCTATTGTAAGTTGCGTGAATACTGAGTTTTATTTGTTAAAATTACGCGGGAGTCACGCCATGTGCAGAGTTACGTCACTTGCTGCAAAGCAAGTCTGTCTTGGTCCGGTAGAACGCGCAACGTGGAATAAACGAAGCAAAAATGATAAACATATCCCGTGACTAAGCGAAATGCTTAGAGGCAAAATCTAAGGATAATCACGTTTGTTTATGAACATTTCAGGTGGTATGGCACTCGATGCAAGATGATTTTATCCAGCAGTACAAGCATTTTGAAGATCTCATTCAACGCTGTTATCCTGGCTCAATGATCAACCTTGAAGTCAACATCAATGACATCTTGAATTTCTTCTCGAGTATCGCACAGTCTCACTGATTTTAGTGTACTAAATTGCTCTATTGTATATTGGAACAATATTGGGGCAGTATCAGACTAATATTGTAAAGAAGTCGTTAAACCCAATCAGAATTCCTCATAAAAATATGAATTTAAATTCCCAAAGAGAGGGAACAACCATAGCTGTTAAAATAACACAAATATAAATGGATACCTGAGGTGTGTCATTGTTAAAGTACTTTAAAAAAATAGAAAGAGATTTATGATGGTGTAACTATAACATTGTCACAACCCCTTCTACATTAATACGCAGCGGTTCATAATTATTGAATACAAAATAAATGACTGCTAGAATCATTTTTGCTGTCGTTTTAAAGGAATTGTTGCCAATGTCCCTCAAAGATCGGCGCAAGATCTGATCGTCTTCACGAAGAATTTAAAAAAGGGGATTTGTACTAAAATATTATGGCCTGCCTAATGCCTAATTCATTTCAATTTTTTAATTCATTCGATCTTGTGTTCTACCGCAGATTATTTGTAAGATATTCTAAACCAATCAGAGGAGAGAATTAACGAACGCCCGCGTTTTTCGTTTTTCGGCGCCGACCGAGTGGAGACTGGAACTGAATTCGACTTCAATATGGCGGCCGATAAAGCTTCGTTTTATAGTTTTGCAATTTATACCTAGAAAAACACAGGAAATTTCCCCACATGCTGCGTCTACTGAACAGATATGTAACCCGAAGTGGTAAAAGAGTTTGTTTATCAAGAAACGTTCAAACTGCTCCATCAGCTTTTTGTCTAAAATGGGAGAGAGCTGAGTTCAACGGAGTGGACGTGAATCTTGCCCAATTGGGAGAAAATTGTTCGCTTGATGAATTTAATGCCAGACTAAAGGGTAAGTAATAAGAAAAAAATAATTTTCTCATAGAATCTTTGTGGGTGAAGATGCATTTCATACTGTTTTCTCAGGGCATTAAACATTTTCTTCCTGAAATGTGTTCTTTAGGAATTAGGATATTGCCAGTTTTGAATATATCCAGCCCCAGATTCGAATCAAAGCCTACCTCAACAGTCCGCACAGTCCTGTGGTTTCCCAACTACATTAAATATGTGGAATTTGATAGGGCAAGCCCTCAACTGCAGAAGGGTGTGGATGGTTTATTACCCATTCTGCATGAAAAAACTGGGCTATTGCATTAATTAATATCCGTACCCCCCTGGGTGAGGACCAAGGGTCAGGAATTCTCCAGGGGCAAGTTATAAAAATTGGGGATTTTGTTAGCACTAGAGTGAAAAAAAATTGGAATTCTTCAAGGGTGAAGCTTTAATTTTCACAAGATTCTTCAGGGGCAGACCCATACTCTTCAGGAGGTAGACCCATATTTAACGGAGAAAAGGTTAGTCCTCAATTGGGGGTAGGCCCAGGGGCCCCACTCACATATTTTAATGACAGGGGGGTCCGACAGAGGTTCATATTTTATACCCAGAAAAATCCCAACTTCAGAATTTCTCTACCCAAAAAAATCCCTACTTTTTTTAGCATACCCAAAAAAATCCCTCGGTGTTTTTGCATCAGCAAATTTTATTATTTATCTTCTGGAAAGCTAAAACATGCCAACTTCAACTTTGGTTTTCGTCAAAAACAAAACTGTAAATTGCGCTTATGTTATTTTTGATTTGAGCTGATGAAAAATACAATACCCAAAAAAATCCCTGTGTTGTTTTCGCGACCCAAAAAAGTCCCGGCGTCTTTCATAGACCCAAAAAAATCCCTTTTGGCCAAAATGTCAGACCCAAAAAAATCCTTTGGACCCCCCCATCATTAAAATATGTGAGTGTGGCCCCTGGGGGGGGGGGGTAGGGGAGGGTGAATTACCCTTTTCCCACACCCTCCCCCAAGCAAGAGGCAACACTAGTCCCCTAGCTTGAGGCCAAGCCTGCTTTGTTGTGCTGTGTTTTATTTCGTTCTTTTTACATCTGTCAATCATTATTAGAGAGTGTTTTACATTGGAGAAGGGATGCAAAGAAGTCAGTTTGGATGAAGGTGCCTATTTCTCAAAGTTACTTGATTCCAGTGGCTTTTGCTCATGGTTTTAGTTACCATCATGCGGTTGGTGACTATGCCATGCTGTTGAAATGGCTTCCACAGAGGGTGGCTTGCAAAGTACCACCGTATGCTACTCACCAAGTAGGAGTGGCAGGTGAGAGGCATCAATAGCAAATTATAACCATGAGAGATTAGCCTGTGAGCATGCTGTCCGAGGTGTTCCGGTGGCGGGCTGAAAAACCGTACCCTCAGAAGAGCATGTTTGCAGGCTAGTGAGAGATAAGTAAAAACTATTAAACAACTAGGACTACTGCGCACAAAGGCAATGTGAGCAAAATGATTGACTTCTGCGACAGCGCTGTAAAATCACTGAGGCCCTGCTAAACCCCAAGACCGCCCCACATATGATTAGTAGTGGAGACTGCTAGCCAGCATTTTCTCGTGTTTAACGTCGCCTAAATTACATGTAGCCACATTTAAACTACTTGTGAAAACCATATACTGTTACCTGTTGTTGAATAAGTATACACCAGAACTTGCATGCTGCGTATATTATGCCACTCAGGGCAGAATAATTTTCTTAAAAAAATATTCATACCCCTCTCACACAGAGTGTACTTTTCCCTCTAACCCTTCTGAAAAATTTCAGTTCATGTTCATACTTTCCACTAAAATTTGATCTTGGTCATGAGATTCCCCTTTCCCCTTAGATCCCCTAGCCTGTGTACAGATGTTATCCTCACCTGTTCCCGATTTTTTTAAGGGGAGGGGGACATCTGTACATAGGGTATAGATCTCCTAAGTCGATTTAATTTGATAAATGGCTTGATGCTGTCTGTTTTCAGGAATGGTTCTTAATGAAGAAAAAGGAGAAGTATTGGTTGTTCAGGATAGGCAATTGGTATATGCATACTTCAGTACATTCCTCTTTATTTATTAATTAAAAAGTACTTTTAGATATTGTATTAATGCAGAAGAGCTCAGTTCTCAAACGATGAATATAATATGTTGAATTTCATATATTTGAACTGCAGGATGAACAAATAAATGCAGAGATCATCGCAGTTAGTAGAAAATTCTGTTATTGTAAACAGCTATTTTTACAGTTGTGGTTTAAACAATAATAAATAATTGTAAAGATTCTTGGTGTTGCGCACGGGTGCAATTAACAAAGCAGGGGCATAGCATCCATATACACACTTGGACCTGTGTGTACATTTACAGCTGAAATATGGAAAAATTTTCTGAAAAAGCATTTTTCATCATTAAATTGGGATGACTGATACATTATTCGCACTTTATCAGTGTCCTTGTGTTAGTATTTCCTTTGTCCATTTATTATTTGGTAATTCTATTGGCATCACTGCCTTGTTTTCCTGTAAATTCGTACACCTTACCAAGAGGTGGGTAAAATGAAAAAATCAAATCAAAATCAAAAGTACTGTAGAGAGCGCTGGAAATGGCATTTCTGAGACCCTAAAGTAAAGAATTTTCTTGGGGAGCATGCCCTAGGCTGGGACACCGCTGCTTCAACTTTTCGTCCCCACGTGTGTTCACATTCAAAATCTCATGCTATGCGCCTGAAAAGATTGATAAGACACTAATTAAACAGTAACCACACCACAACACAAAAGGGGACCAACACAACACCAAGAAACACCCCAATGATTTGACTATAGCCACCAAAATCACACACAATGCTGTGTTCTTACATGCAAAATTACGGCAGGACATCTTCATAGCAGACAATAAACTCTGTCCTGGTGTACACATGTCTAACTTCTGCAATTATTTCTCTTGGTATTTCTCAGTATAAAATTGGACAAAAACGGAAGGCCGTTTGGAAATTTCCAGGTGGACTTTCAGATGAAGGAGAAAATCTTGGTTAGTTAACAATAAAAGTTAAACATGGTTAAATAATGTAGTAGAATAATACTAGAGCTGTCTGAATACAAGGCTGTGCTCTGGCAGTGCCCATTGGCTCCTGGCGCTTAACTGTTGCTCAGGGGTGACTAGAAAATCTTTGTTTTTTCATAAAAATCATGCGCTGGGCACCTTGGATTTTACAGGTTCGGTGCACTGGGATCCTGTCCATTTTTCCGAGAGCACAGCTAGCCTTGTAATGGACACTAGTCTTGTGAGTTGATAGCCCTTTAATATTCACCATTTGCTTTGACAAAACACTGTTTGAACTCTGTGCTTTCAATAACCTGTCCATTTGTTGTCCAGGCCAGCTGCAGTTGTGGGAAAACTCTTACTGCTTCCTTAGGGTGTCAAAATTTATTTAACGTGTCTCTAATGATACCCCCCCCCCCCTTCCTCTAAGAGTCACCAGGGTTGGATTTATTTGCAACATCTGCATTTAACTATCCCATTTTCCTCTTTGAATTTTTCTTGTTTTTAAGTGCAATTACATGTATAACAAGAAATAAAACATGCACATGTGATGGCTATATGTGTATGCTGCAAATGGATCTGCCCTTAATGTGAACAGAATTCTTTGAAACAACAGTTACTGCACAAGCCCAAAGGTTGGATCCCCTAAGCCAACCTTAACACTTCTCACTTAGGGAAAAATGTTGGCTTATGGGAGGGGTAGGTGGGCAGTTTCCCTGCAATGTATAATAATCCAAGATTTTGGTGTAAGATATTGGGTTCCCTACACAGGAAAATGAGATATTAAAATTTTTTCACTGAGTGAGTAAATTAGAATGAAATATATTGAATTACCCCCTTCTCTAAAAAGTTCCCCCTCTTCATTAAAAATGTCTGGAGAAAGAGAGTTTATTGTATAATTTTGATATTGACTGTACTTACTTTTTATGCAAAACAAATTAATAAATAATAATCATGATAATAATAATAATAATAATAAATTATTATAGTGAAGTATCAACCTGTCACAAACTTATCATCTACAAGTCAGATGTATCCTTCTAATAATACTGTTATTTTGTAGAAGAAACAGCCATTCGGGAAGTCTATGAGGAGACTGGAGTGAAGTCAGGTACTGTATGTGTGTAGATGACTAAAAATTGTATAACAAAAATATAATTTAACAGGTATAGGGTATCAAACATAGGGTTTGGATTTGTGTTAAATTAATTTTGTATCCAGTTGCCCTCAAAGCAAACTCACTTCTTTTTTTCACTTTGGTTACTAATTTGAAGGTATTTCCTTGAGCATAAGAAGAAACTTCGGACAACAGGAATTTAAGATACCTGTAACAAACAAGTGTTTCATCTGTTGCATAACAACTTGCTAAAATGTCAGATACTCAGTGTGTTTTCATTTCCTCAGAGTTTCTTGGTTAGTTTATTTTTCTCATGTTTTGACACAGAATTCAAGTCTGTGATGATGTTTCGGCAACAGCACCAAATGAAGAATGCATTTGACAAGTCGGATATCTACATTATATGCAGGATGTCACCCCTGAGTTATGGAATAAGTCACTGTGAAGATGAGATTGCACGGTGCGAGTGGATGAAGTTATCAACTCTCATAACTCACACAGACACTGGCCCAATCACAAGATTAGCAGCAAGGTTAGCTGTTTACGGAATGAAGAATGGATTTCAAAATGTTGATTTGGAACCAAACAGAATGAGATCCTGGGTAGATCCAAATAAGACGGTTTGTCTTTATCACCGATATTTGCCCAGTTGATGGTTAATACCAATCTATTTTAACTTTGACTAAAAATTGGCTGAAAATTTGTTTTTGCAGGGTTCTTAGCTAACTATCTGTCAGTACCAAGACTTTTACTTGTAAAAATTCATTTATTTTTGGATTCTGACATACTGTACATGTATCAACAAATAACAAATAAACGGACACACATCTGAATTGTACAAATAAATCTTTTGAAAATTTTGGAAATTTTAATGTGTAAACTTATTTAATTCCATAGTTGACCAGGAAAACTCTTTCTTCTTCACAACTACAAACAAATAAATATTCAAATTCAAAAATGGTAAAAACCAGAGCATAATTTCACTGAATTTATCAGAGTGAAGAAGATTACTGACTATCAGGATATACGAGCAATACTTTGTGAGAAAGGAAAGGTCCCATAAACTTATTCAAGGCCTTGGAGTACAGGTGTGATAGATAAAATGCTAACATAATTTACTAAAACATTTTTTTCTTTTTTTACCAATAACACAGCCTGTAAAGGAAAAATCCTTGGTTCTGGGTTAAAATTTTAGTTTAAAAAAGACCTAAACAGAATAAAAGATGTCACATAACCACCCATATCTTTAGGTTTTAAAACTTTTTGGAACAACCAATAAATTGTTATAACCAGAACATGGTGAAAATCGTTTGCTTACAGAAAAAAAAAAACGAAAATTGAACAAAAACGTCTAAGTAAAAATTTAGCAAGTTTGATTTCATTATTTTGGCCACTTTTCTTGTAGAGTCAATGAAAGATGCTACATTACATGTTAAAAGTAGCTAAAAAAGTGTCTTTCACTCTGCACTGGTAATGCAACTGTTTGTAGATACAGCAAAAACAATTATTTTATGTCTGCAGCCAGGCAGGATGTGCCCGAAAATGAGATTTTTTAGGGAAACGATTTTGCACTTTGATATGCAATCCCTTGGTATCTGGTTGGCGTAATCTGTAGGTTCCTAAGATGTACCGGTCTGGGTTCTGCTGGCCGGTGTAGTGCGGATCAATTGTGCCCTCATGTACTGGATCTGAAGCCAAGGTTCGGATTAACCTCATTACTGCTTGTTGCTCTACAAAATGAAGAGATTGTAAATTGTAAATATCTTATTATCTGCTACCTTCAGGGCATTTCAGGGATGATTTACAACACTGGTAAGGGGACTTTGCCAGACTGCTTATTGTGCAGTTTACAACTAAGGGCTTGTTTACATGGAGGTTGGGGACCCCAGGTAGGTGAGGTAACCCACTTTGGTGGGGTAACCCACCTGTCCATATAATCTCTCATTTTTAATTTGATCATGTTTACATGATAGGTGGGGTGACCAGGCCAGCCCCATGTTACCTCACCTATCTGGGGTCCCCCACCTCCATGTAAACAGGCCCTAATGAAGGGATGAGTAATGATGCCCCCCAATGTGAGTGTTAATGTGAGATAGACCATCACACCAGGAACTACCCCCCAAACTCTTTATGAAGAGAGTGTGGGTTCTTTAACGTCCCACAAAATTTATTACATGAGCAAGGTTTGTGAGGAGACTACAGGCCTGTAGGAACGAATTTGAAAGTGAGAGGGCATGATAAAAAAATTAGCCCTAACAACATATTCTTTAAAATCGAAAGGCAAATTGCCTTGTGTTATTAACTCAATATTTTCAACGGTAAATTGGTAGTCTTCTTTTTTTTTTTAATTTTCACCCAAAAAGTGGAGGGGGGGCACAGGCCTACTCCCCCCTCCCCCCTACTCCTACGGGCCTGGACTAGAAAGTCTAACTGTTTGAAGATGTTACTACGAAGGCAGCAGTTTCTTCTTAGTTATTTAAAGACCCCAAGTGTTGGTCCAGCCGGGGTTTGAACCGTGGCCTGCCACTCAGCAGACTTGTAAGCTCTTATCCAATTGAGCTTGAGAACCGGATGACGATTCATAATTTATGTATATGTGATTTTATGGTGTGTAAGCAAAGAAAAGTCAAAATTGGACAAGATACAGTCAATTCTGTCTTAAAAGCCACCCCAGTGGGCAAGCTAGTACTAGTTTACCTTCATTTCCAGCTTTCTTTAACCACCGGTTAACAGCTGGGACAACATCAGGCTTGAATGTTGTAGAAACTGTCTGTTCAAGTGAAGGAAAATCACAATGAGCTAAGGGCCTGTTCATAAACAAACTGTTTGCATGTATTAAATAGAAACATAGGAAATGACTCATATTTTTAACTGCGTATAAAGAAATAAATGTCCTGCACACCAGCTGGCTTGTTTAGCTTAATGGATGGAGCATTGTGCCCAGTCATCACAAAGGCCAGGGTTTGATTCCTGGTCAAGCCTGAATTTTTTCAGGCCCTTTTTCAACCGCTCAGGTTGTTAAAACAACTGCGAGGATCCTTTCCACTTTCTTAAACTGTTTATTGTAACAAACTGGCATGGTGTCTAAGTAAATATCTTTGTTACCTTTTCCATTTCAGCTGAGTCACATGCTTCATTCAACATGTTGGTGACAATGTTCTTGTCTGGTAAAATGACAAAATTTAATATTTTCAGTAAACAAATAATGCCTTTCTTATTTTGTTTGAAATACATGTAATGGTTCTTACGGAAGAAAATTATCTATTATTATTATTATTATTATTATTATTACAAAGACGTGTGATAACTTACATTACATTATCTCAAGAAAAATTACATTTAGAACTACGATTAAAAATGACAAAAACTTCCAGGTCAGTGATAATATTATTTTGTGTATTATTACTGCATGAACAGATTACCAAATAAAAATACCTTTCAAGGAAGCATTTTTCACCCAGGCTTGCGTTGCTGGTATGGCTTTTGGGTTCATGACAGCTTTTAGGGCCTAGAAATAAATGTTAATGGAACTTAAATTTAGCCTTTAGATCAACATATCTGAAAACTTGTGGACATCTCATTATTAAGGACAGTTTGCTTTGCCCCTAGGGAAAGAAAGCGGTTATATTTTTACCTAAACTTAATCCACTTAGTATGGGCAGCCCGTTAATAAGGACACCTTTTTGGCTCCTTCAGTGTCTTTATATATAAACAGGGTTTGACTTTTATTGTGTGCCAATAAAATATTGTGACAGATGCAGTAAGCTCTCTTCCTGTTAATTATATTTCCTATGGACCATATACAATGTGTATTAGACTTTTTTTTTAATTACTCTTTTTCTCTGCACTTAAAGAATATTATTTTTGTTTTACCTCATCTGTTCCTCTTTTCTGCATATCTTTCATTTCCCATAAGGTGTAATACATTGTCTGTTGGGCATGGTTTGGTTCATCTGGTTTGTAACCAACTAGAATAGGAACATTAGGAAATCATAGATATTTCTTACTTACATTTTTAACTTGTTTTTTAGTTTGAGATACAATTTTGACATGCTTGCAGGTAGCTACACTAATCTATATGCATAGAAAAATAAAATAGTTTCTTAGATTGTCATACACTGTATGTGCTAATTTCATTTTAAATATTTTTTTTCTCAGTTTTATCTTGGTCAAAATTTTGGTGACATTTTCATTTTGTTCCAATTGTGTACTCATGCTTTCTTCCTTTTGAAGGGATGTGGACATTATTTCTTACTGAGAAGTTCAATTTCATTATTGCTACTTGAACCTTAAAATAGTCTCACTTAGTCATCGATTAAAATTCTTGGCATGGCTGATGATTAGCCTGCACCACAGAGGACACTAAACTCTGGTCAAGTCCATCTGCGAAACAGCACCAAAATCCTTGTTCTGGGCCCCACCTGTGTACCAGGATTTGAGTATGTGCCATGGTTGGCCTGTTCAACAAGCCACTGTTGATTTGCCAGTCAAGATGAAAGGAAATTAGAAACCCACTTCCAGGAATTTGTTGTGTCCTTTGGGGTCCAGAACTAGGATCTTGGTGCTGCTTTGTAGATGTTACTAACAAAGGTTAAATTACATCTCTGATGCAGGCTAGGCCCTATGAGTGCTTTCACAAAGGGGGTCCAGATCTCCTGGATCAGCCACTGATCATAAGTACCTGTCATTAACTCAAGACACTTATATGGTCATAATGAGACTGCATAAGATCCTCACAGCATGTTAATGCTTACATCCTCCATGGCCCAGTAATGTTTTAAAGGTGGATAATGCTATCCACTGGATAAATCTTTATCCAGTGAATAACGCAATTTATTGTTGTCCCTAAAGTTATCCCTTGTATAGTGATTTATGCAGTGGATAGCGCTTTACAACCAGGGCCAGATAAACTAGCCTTAATGCTGAATGAAGAACAACTTGACTGACTGTGTATTCAACTTATCAATAGCTTACCATCATAAGGGTCCTGTCCAGGCTTTTCTTTTGCTTTAGGAAACCCCTTAGCTTCTCTCAACTGAAGACGCAAGAATGATCTGCAGAAAAATTCAAGTAGGAAGAAGAAATAAGGAATCTTAAAAACACTGTTTTCCTCTCTGAACAGTATTAATTAGTAGATAATTAACCTGATGTATGAACTCAATAAAACTTTTACAAGTGGAAATTACAATATTACAGGGGAAGATCCAGGAATTTTTGATTGGGGGGTCCAGATCACAGGGGGGTACCCTCAAACATTACATTTTTTAATATCCTTGGAATTTAGTTTTAGAGTGGCAAATGCAACACTTGTTTTATTAAAAAAATCAGCCAATTAAAAAGAGATATACAATCCTGTCGATTTAAGAATTTCAGAATCAAACAAGCGTCAGATCTGATAGGGGGATTCCGGACCCCCCCGGGACCCTCCCCCTGGATCCGCCACTGTATTAGTTGGGGTTCCACTAGCCTGCATGGCAGGCATTCAATCAAAAGGGAAGAGGAAGAGAATTTGGGCATGAGACTGCGCAGAATTGCAGGGGAGACCACAGGCGGGGGACATTTTCACACTTCTCCCATGCCAGAAATCCCCTTCTCCTTCCCTTTCAAACGCCAGCCACGCAGGCTAAGGTTCCACTGTGTATGATCATACGAACAAAGTACACTATTGAGGCCTATGATATTATAAGTTTTCTAGAACCACAAAGTTTATCATGATAGACACCTTTAAGGCTGGTTTTCACTAGTGTTGGAGTCGTAATCGGAGTCACAAGAGTGCTTATGACTTTGTGAAAATCAAAAGTCGGAGTCATAAGCAGTCATAAGTGCCATGGAATTGGGGTTAGAAGAATCAGAATGTTTCCATTTTCTTCTGCCTCTGTTTATGACTCTGTCACTTACAATCTAGAGAAAACCAGATTATCGGTGTCAGAAGCAGAAGCGGAAGGATAAACCAATCACAATGCACGTTCCCATGCTTTGTGATTCGTTTAGTTCATCTGCTTTTGCTTGCTACTGTGACAGCCTAGTTTTCACTTGATTGTAAGTGACGGAGTCAACTAACTGGAATCAGAACGCTGTTTTCGCTAGATTGTAACATCTTACGCTTCTGATTATTTACGACTCTGACTCTAACTCTACATTAGTGAAAACCAGCCTTAAAAGAAAAATTGTTTACAGTGATTGTGAACTCTATGTGATGAGTGACGTCTCATTTTTTCATATGTCATACGTTCACTTGAGTGTCAATGATAACCGTCAAAACCCCCAAATTAGAGGGTATACCAGAATCTAGAGTGCTGGGACAAGCTATTGTTGAAAAATACTACCGGTGTCTATCATCCATCGCTACCTCCCAGGCACCCAAAATCCCAGACCCTCTTGCCCCTTCTTGCCCGGTTTATGTGCTTAGAGCCCCAGAACAGGAGAGATCCTAGCGTTCCCGAACTACCGGGTATAATATGAAGAATTTAAATAATAAAAATATGAACATTCTTTGCCGGCAGTCGCGTCACAAAGCCTTGCAAAACACTATATACTCTCAATACCATACAATGTTGCCACTTAAACCAAATAAAAGCCCAATGTTGTCCTCGAGGTAACTCGCCAAACCTATTGTCAATAGGTTGATTATAAACACTTCGACAAACAAAAGCACTACAGACCTTGTTGGATGTGGATTATTTCTTCTCGTCGGCGAGGTTGGACGACAAGGAGTAAGTTCCCGAAGCGCTCTGTAGTTGTGAGTTGTTGAGTATGTGGTAACGAAATGGTTGCTTTTCACGCGAGGCAGCGGATTTCCAGGGTCTTGCCAAGTATCCTTCCAAGATTGCCGAGAAAGGCTGCGAATTTTGTCGAATTCCGTCTTTGGAAGTCCCTCTTTTCGTTTCTCGTGCTCTCTCAGTACATCAACAGACTTGGAGCGAAAGCGAAGGCTATTTGGATAGCCCGGATTTGTTAAAATGTGCGTCATCTTTTCCTTTTCGTTAACGATCGCTGTTGAATTGTAAAGAGGTTTGTTTACAAAATCAGTCCAGTCCTTTTTATCTGGTTGGAACAGAAATCTCTTAGGGAAGAAAGACAATTCACCAGAGAAGTCAAAAGCAACCTGTACAAAAAGGGAAACTAGCGGAAAATCAAGAAACTTTCAGTGCGCCATACCGCTCTCCAAATGACAACAAGTAATTGCTTGGTAACTTACCGTATTTAATTTATGCAGGCTCATGAAGTTGACTTTGTCATTCTTTGTCGATCACCTGGTCCGTCACTCATTAAAATCGCTGAGCGTGAATTTAATTAATTATTGATTGACGATGAAACTGAACCGTACTGTTATATTGAAAACTATTTATAGTGCTAATATGACCTTCTTTACAAACACGAAGAAAAAATATACTGTGAATCGAGTAAAGGGTGGCAAGATATTCAACCGATTTTCAACCTGCACGAGATCTTACGTATTAAAGCATTTTTTTCTTGTCTTTTTTTTATTAATTAAGGCTGCCGGCAGTTTAAGGCCTCGATTTAATTTTAACAATGAAGGTATAAGGTTTCTGGAACCACAATAATTTTAAGAAAAAAAATTCGCTTCTGAAGCACTAAAAGTTTCAAAACAACTCCTAGTTCGGGCTAGCTTGGTTTCGCGTGTTTTTTACTATATTCTCGCGAGAGGCCACGATTATGGTTAAATTCTTTCCATCGTTAATTATGTCAATGCTAAAAAATGCTGTGTCCTTTTAATTCTTCAAAAGGTTAATTATAAAGAAGTGGAGCTGGCCGCCAAGACCTATTAAACCTCTCTTATGACGCTAATACGATAGGAGCTTGGATAAAAAAAGCTAAGCTGAGAAGTCAAAGCTTGTAGAATATTAAAAATATGCACCTCCATTTTCAGTGACAATGGCCATTAGCAAGTATTCGTTAATTTTGAGGACTCCCTCGCCTTTGTTAATTATTAATCGTTTAAAAAAGTCTTTTCTTAAGAGCTCGTAGAACAACTAAACGTCAAGCTCTGTGAGTGGCTGAAATCATTAAACAATATTTCATTGATTCAATTTTAACAATTGTGCTACAGTAGCTTTCCTACACTGAGCCACAGCACAAATCCACAATCCATCGTCGGTGGTATCTAATCGAGTGGGAAAAGCGTAAGTCTGATTTCCTCATTCTAAATTGAAAACAAAGTTCACATGTTTTTCGCCTGTAAAGCAACTTCTCTTGTCCATAGTTGTGATCTGAAATTTGCTATGCAAGTCAACAAAGCTACCCAACTTTTAAGTGATTAAAAATTACGGTGCTAGTGCTCCGCTATAATATACTTGATAAGTTTAGCAGTTGATTTATTTGCACGATCTTCTTTTTATCTATTAGTCACTTGGAAAAAAAGGAACGCCGAAAGTAGACTTCGCTGGAATTATCTTCTAGCAGAATAGAAAAACTTTGATGCAGTTTTCCCATATTTTTCAGTTTTTCTTCCGGTTCCTAGGCAACTGCGAAGAAAACAATAAAATTTGGGGACGAAACTAGTGTTGATATTGAATTAGCCAGTTTTACCCGGGAATAATTTTTTTCGAATAGCGTTATTGTTAATGAAAGTCGTGTGTCAAACTTTGTTTACTACTCATAAAAGTCCACAAATCAGTTTAAAGATGAACTTATTTTATTTCTACGAAATCAGAATGCCATTCATTAAACACAAGAAATTGGCAGGTTTATATAGAAAATACTGACCTATAGTCGAAGGAAAATGAGTTTATATGTATGTTGTCTTGTAACCTGCGATCAGGCGGTCCTTAGCCTGCGAAAACATCCGTTTCTCCTCGCTCTTCGCCGATGGGGACGTTTCGAGGAGAAACGGATGTTTTCGCAGGCTAGGCGGTCCTTTAATTCTTCCCTTTTTTGCCGACTTTCGCGCTCCCGCCCCCCCCCCCCCCTTCCTCCAAAAACAAAACAAAAAAAAGACCCTGATTGCAGGTTAGTTATCTTGCCTATGGATCACCTAACTTTTCTTCGATATTTTATATGCACTTCAAGCCTATTTTTTTCTGAGATATGCCAAGTTAAAACTTCTGGGAAACTTTATGAAATTAAGTCGAGTCAAGTATAGAACTTGACTGAAAACTACAGTTGTCTTGTTTTTTAAAATAGCCTATCAAGATTGTGATGGAAAACTGCAGCAAACCACGTTTTAACTACCTACAAAAGAACCAAGAAGAAGAGGTATCAATATATAAAAATGCTGTGTAATAGGCTCTTTAGCTAATGACGCTAATGGAATAAGTCAGCTGTTAGGTTCTATTTTTATCGTGCGTTAGGGAGCGTGTCTATTAGCTATATAGATACAGTTGCATGGAGATAATTGAAGCAGTAAAAAACTTCCGTCATTGACCGCAGTGATGTAGATAAATATGAGCTAAATAACTTTCTAACTTGCTCAGATTGTACCAAGGTCGACTGAAAAAACTTTTTGGTGAAAACAAAAAAAATAAAATAAAATAGACATCAGGAGATTAACAATCGGATGTGTTCAACACCAGCTTTTCGTCAGAAAAAATTATTTTAAAGGGCAAGCCGTTCAAAATTGCAGCTGCTTTGAAATATCTTTTGAGATGCGAATTGTATTTCTTTTATCAATGTTAGTTGACAAAACTAAAGTCGTGAAAATTTAGTGCAAGGATTAATCTAACTCAAATAGCACCTTCAACGAAAATTCGTTCTCTCAAATGCCAGATTTTTTTTAGAAATTCTTATGTGCAAATCTAACTGAATGGTCTCAAATTAAGAGGAAAGGTGTAAGACTCACTTGAATGGTAACCTTTTATTCTTATTTGTAGATATTACCTCGCCTATTTTCTCCAAGGAAAGCTCGCCGAGCACACGACTGGTTGCGATCTGGAAAGCACAATTATGATGGTATGGGCATTAAACTGAAACCTTCGGTTTTACCACATAAATATAGGCTCGTCCTTTTTAAACAAGAGCTTTCATCTCAAAGCATTTTATGCTGGGCAATCTTTCTTGCAATTCTCTCGCAACTGTAATTGTTAACTTTGCGACACAAGTTAGAAGAAAAATAAAAATCAATTCCATATCCTTGAATGCTGCAACGAAAGCGTTGCGAGATATGTTTATATTTGGGGTGCAGAGGAGGGCCGGGCAGGAGGGGGTTGTAACAAGAAGGCTCCCAACAACATGTCTAGCGCAACAAAATTGCAAGACAAGAGTGAGGAGAATTTTGAAGTCTTGTTACCATGGTAGCAAATTTCTGGATCTCAAGAGGAGGCGTGAAACATGTCAGCTTCAAAATCTTGTTTTCATGATATATCTTCTGAGAAAGTAAGCAACTTAAGAAAATGAGGGTGAGCGAACTTTGTCGTTGATTGTTTTATTGCAGAAAAATTAGCTGTTCTTAAACAGTTTTGGATTAAAGATGAAGAACGGCAAGCCACTGACAAGGTAAGGGGTGTGTCTTATCAAACTGTAATAATAAATACAATTTGCTGTTGCACTGTTTAAGTGTGGTAGTTAAATTGCAAATAATTTATATGGCGAAGGACAGGCGCAGATTTAGAGAAATCAGAAAAAGAGTACGGGAAGAGTTTAGTGTTGTTACTGATATAGATAATATTAATTATTTCCTATAATTCGGTTTGGAAACAGCGGCTTCAGAAGGTTTTGTCTTCCAAACGGAAATGTCGGGCAAATACTTTGTATTATTATTTTATTTCCTTCTTCATCGCCCTGTCGTCAGGATCAGTTTGTCATTTTATATTTTACACTGCATATTCTTTTATTGTCAAGAGCCATTTTAGTTTAGAGATGGTCTCGCACATTTGTCATTGTTTCAGGTTCTGAGGGAAAGTTTTCATCCCCAAGTTGCACCACGTGTTCGGGAGTGGCTCAACGAGGCCGACGGAGAAGGTATGGGTCCGAAGTAGTCACCATAGAAATGGAGTTTGAGTCGCCACATGTTCCAGGCGTTTAGATAGAGGAGTACGGCGCGAAGTCAGTCGTTGCACCATCCCAACAGTCTGAACCCCTAAAACAGGCTACGTGCTTCCTTGAAAACGGCCCTAAATTTAATTTAATTTAATTTCATTGTTTCCATTTCTCTCAGAGAAAAAAGCTATCATGAAGTTATTTCGGTCCATCGCCAATCAACCCAGTCCAGAGAAAGCAACTACAGTCTTTATAAAGCCGGGAAAGAATGGTCTACTCTCAAAAAACATTTCTTCTAAAGCCAAGAAGTTAACTGATTCTGGAACCATGGAAACGCGTCATACAAAGTGGGGAAAAGTGAGGTGGCAAGAGGAGCACAACAAGGCGCATAAAAATGGGAGGATCATTGGTAGAGCGGAAATGCGAACCGAGTTCGATATCGCGCCTGATTGGCGAGCCCCTAAACGTAGTGTAGTTCCTATGACCCAGATCACTCGTCAATTGGAGGTGCAGGAGCGGTTACCAAGGCTTTCTAAGCACACTTGTTTACCGCATAATAGACGGGAGTTTGTGATTCACCCAGAGTGGATTATACGTTAAGCTCCTGAAAACCGCGCCGTCCCTTAGCTGTTCTTGTAGCAGCAGTAACAACAGTAGCAATAGCAATAGAAAGTACTAAGTTCTAGTATCACTTAAAGTGGTAGTAGTAGCATTCATTAGCAGTAGCAGTAGCAGTAGCGGTAGTGGCCGGTAGTGGTAGTGGTAGTGGTAGTGGTAGTGGTAGTGGTAGTGGTAGTGGTAGTGGTAGTGGTAGTGGTAGTGGTAGTGGTAGTGGTAGTGGTAGTGGTAGTAGTAGTAGTAGTAGTAGTAGCAGTAGTAGTAGTAGTAGTAGTAGTCTAGTAGAAGTAGTTGTGTAGTAGCAGCAGCAGTAGCAGTAGCAGATACAGAAGCAGTAGTAGTGGTAGCAGTAGCAATAACAGCGACAGTGACATTAGCAGCAGCATTAGCCGCAACAGCAGCAGCAATAGTAGTACTAGTAGTGACAGTGACATTGGCATAGTAGCAGCAGCAGTAGTAGTTGTAGACTTAAAAATTCACTAAAATCAATGCTGCTTTTGTAGACGCATAGTCCTATGTATTTTACTACCACTCCTGAGATGAACTGGAACGTAACTGGAGAAACCCTAAGAATATTATGTGCATGGAAAACATAGCGAAAAATGTTTTGTAAGAAGTAAAACGTAGAAACACAACTCCCTTAAATAGATTTTATTGATTCGTCCACGAATTTGATACTCGAATTGGCAATGGCGCGCTTAATTAGCCCTCCTCACTATAGGGAAGTTATTTTTTTCTCTCTTCCAGAAGAATAGTATTCTTCAATATGAACGGAGCTTAGTTTTATAGTTGCAGTGTATTTTAATACACGTAAGACGCTGATACACGGTTTAGTTTTTGCGCGCACAGGTACAACGCGCGAGTTGAAGTCACGCCCCCTCGCAAAAGGCGATATTCCGCGTATACCTCCTTTCAGTTTGTAAAACAATTTGCATTGTAAGCCAAGACAAACTAGCTGGCTTTAACCACGTAGGTAACGCCGCCACTCCCACATAAGGGAAACATATGTCGAGTTTTGTGCGAATTTCTTTTGTCGCAGTTATAAACCCTGAGGCCCCAGTGATGTTACACGGGACGATTCGCAACGACGAGTTTTTGCGCAATACAGCGTAGCAATGTCGGGACAATGTTGCAACCATTCGAAAAAATGTCGCAACATTGTTGAAATGATGTGTTGTGTTAAAAATCGTTGCAAATCGTCTCGTGTAACAACACCTTAAGAGTGATCAGCGTCCAATTTCTTCTTATAATATCAATACTTTATAAAACAAAGTAGGAGAATTAAGGACATGATCACAGACGATGAATCTGATACTTCAACATATTCCCTCCACTGCTTCCACAGAAAACGCAGTAGGGACAACAAAAGACGGAGCCACTCGCCGGTGCCGTGGATCTTTGCCACGCCCCAAGTAGTATAGTCGGAGTCACAAATGTGTAGAATTTTTCGCTCTCGTGGATTACCGAGGGCGAGGGACGTGAGCCCTCCGTAGTTCACGAGCTTACAAAAAACTCTTCACATTTTGACTGCAACTACATTACTAGAGAGAATTGGAATTTGTTACTGAACAAATCAAGTCGGAATTGAAAAACACAGGGTGGTGGAAATCAGTAGACTAAGACAGCTACAATACATGTAGGCATTCCTCAATTACTATACTATCATTCAATACTTTTTCAACCTCCATTGGCACAAATCGAAATTAAAAGGGAAAAAAATATTTGAATTGCATTTTCTTAAACCATTTTCAGCCAATTTTAGTATGGCGATTTCTCTCACTCCTAAGTTTTCACTGGTTTTGGAAACTCGGGAGTGAAAGAAATCGTTAAAATCGGATCGGGAAAATCAACACACAGGAAGCAAGGAGTGCTTACCGAAACCACCCGCCCGGGTGGAAGTCCTGTGTATAACATGTTAACATAGAACTGTAACAAAGCATTTATCGACTATATCCAAAGTAGCTAAACAGACTAAAAAGGGGTGGAAAAATTCCACAACGCAAACGGTTTTTAGGGGAGCTCGTACTTCGTTCCTCCCAAATGGGGGGAATCATTTGATTTTCAACCGGAATTCCGGTCTCACACCGAGCTAGGGTAAGCTTCGGTTACCTGCAACCTCGCCCCACCCAAAGCCCTGGGGACGAGGTTAGGGTGAGGGTTACTGGGAGACTTGAAGACCTTCGGACGCAAACTCGCCTTAACTCGCACAAACTCGCAACTGCCTTGATTTCTAAGGCTACAAAGGTAAGGTAAGGAATCAATGACTTACACTCACATTGGTTTCTTTTGACACTGTATTTCCGAAACGCTGCCCACGGTTCAGTTTTTAGTAAGATTATCGCTTAGTATAAAACAAGCTGACTAAGCATATCCACCATAAACGACGAAACACGGCAGAAAAAATCAATTTAATCAAGATAAAAAAGGACCAGTTATTATTGTTATGTCATTTTACGTACCTTACTCTGTACAGATACACAGAGAAGGTGAGAAATCAGTGATTAATCAATTCATGGATTGAACTCATTGCTCAATATCAAACACTTCAAACAGGCGCGTGCTCACGTAGGCATCATATCGCTGACACGATAGTATAGGCAGTGGGACTACTTGTGTAAATAACATCAACGATCAGTTTTTATCCCAAGGTCGTTCTGTTTATCTAAATCGTCTAATTACCCTTGGGCAGAGTGTTCTCTGCAACAACGCTAAATATTTGAAGTTTTATTGTCGGAAAGTTGAGAAATGGCAAACTTCGGCGATTATCTGGAAGATTTCATACTCTAAACTGGAAACTGCGAGATACGGTCCAAAATTTGGAGTCTCCAGGATATTATCCGGGAGAGTTGACATGGCTGTCATCTCCCCATGTCATGAAAAATTGAGAATTGTTAGGTAAGAAGTGATAAATGACATAATGATGTCATTTACGCCAAAAATGCTCGTTGATTCCGGTCGATGTGTATAGCACTTAAACAGCTCATATTCAGCCACATTATTTCTTAAATTACAGTGGCATGCCAGAATTTATGAGAAAAAAAATGCAAAATATTTGAAATTTTATGGTCGGAAAGTCAAGTCTATAAGAAATAGCACTTTTGGCAATTATCCAGGAGATATCAGACTCTAATCTGGAGACCAGGAGATATGGTCCAAAATCTGGAGTCTCCCAGATTTTCCTGGAGAGTTGACAGCACCAAGTTGACCGCACTGTACATGTATTTGCCTACCCTCCCCAAAGGAAATACGGTAAAAATCCAAAAATAAGCCCCGGGGCTTATATTTTTCAAAGGCCCTTTTTGAGGGGCTTATCTATGGAGGGAAATTTGCGTTTCAAAATCGATTGGGCTAGCCTTATAGTTGGAAGGAAATTGACCGTTTTTGCTTTATTTTAGTTTGTATTTGGGGGCAATTTCCAAGTACAAGCCCCGAGGGGGCTTATATTCGGAGGGGCGATTCAACGGAGGGTTTTTTGCATTACGAGTTTGGGGGGCTTATATTTGGAGGGGCTTATTTTCGGAATTTTAGGGTAGACTGTGTGTGGCTCAGGCTTTATTTGACCCCTAAAGGATTTTATGTGGATATTTTTCTATACACAACCATGGCCAATAATATTGCCATTCCATCCTGAGTTACACCTTAATTTGGTGAGACCAAAACTTCATTCTACCCCTAATGACGAGTATTCCTACCACTTATACAGGAGCAAACCTGGGCTGTTCTAGCACCTAGCTAATGTAGAACAGAATGCATTTTGCAGGTTTCTTATGTCAAGAGGGGGTATATTTTCTAGAATGCTGAATGGCTGCCGAATGGCCTCCAAATTGCTCTGAAGTTTGTTAAGAAAGGGTTAAGAAATTGAGTGAATCAAGTTTCAGGTCAGTTTGCCCATTTTAATGACCATAAATGGACCCTAATTCACTCAAATTCCTAACCCCAGTCACTAAACTTCAGAGACATTCAGCATTCGGTATTATATGCAAAATGCCCTAGACGTTCTCATGTCATTGGTCACTGTTCCAATGTATGTTATGAATTGTGTATTCAAAAAAACTTCTTTGCCTTATTTGGATAACTGTCCTGTTTAAAGTGCTATTGCCTGTTTCGGAGAAGGTGCAAAATGGCCAACAATCATGGAGCAAAGCTCCAAGTTGGTCACAACCATTATCTCAAAACCAAAAGGTGCAAATGGAATAATAAATTATTCATTAATTCCATTTGGCCCTTTTGGAATAACAGTTGTTATTGTTCTGACTATTGCATGAATAATATCATTTGTTAAAAATTTCTATCAATTAATTTGTACTGCAGTGATGAAGGTACAAGTCCAAATTGCTGTTGTCTTCATCCTGTTTATTTCTGCATGGGTGGACTGTACAGGTGTACCATCCTGTGCCACCATGAGAACCTGGTTTCCAGAAACTAATCCGCTTGCCTTGGCGGATAACCTACCATATGACTTAAGTGTCAGTGGAAGATATCCTGGGCAGTCAGTACCTGCTTATATCCCTAACAGTATTCATACAGGTAGGCTTTAATAGTAGATTTAACAAAGTAACCATTTTAAATATCATTGTACTAGGACACTGGGATTGGGGTTCAGGACCTGCATGTTTGTGATGGCTGATAGCTAGATTGAATTGGAAGAAACACATTTTTAGTTGTTCATATAAATCAAAATTTTCTTCCTAATATGGAATCACTGATGCTGCCCCACTAGTGTTGTGAAAAGTTTGTATACAATGCAAACAAAGCGCTACAAAGAGCAATGATTACAGTTTTACAAAGTAAAATTCGACCAAAATCGGAATAGGAAATCATGGCCAGGATTAACTTTAATTCCTGACAAGACAAAGGCGAATTATCATGATAAGTGTCTTATGGGCCTGGCCTAACTAGGTGACGAAAGCTAGCGCATGCTCAAAAGAGTTGCGGATAAGTCACCGAACTGCATTGACCGAGGAGGCCTGGGAAGATGCTGAACAGGGACTAGGCAACTTATGTGTGACAGAGTGTGAACAGTAGCAAGGGAGGTGGGGAAAGTAAGGCCTTACAATTTCACTAAATTCAACCCACTTAATTATGTCATGTATGGACACCCTGTTAACGTGGGCACTTTCTTTGTCCCCCTCAGTGTCTGTTATAAATTGGGTTGGAATGTACATGTTTACTATTTGCTCTCCCTTAAGCTTTGTGAATAATCTCGTAGACTTAAACAGTAAATATGATTTTGTTTCAGTTTATCTCAATGGATCTTATTTGGCAAATGAGATGAGAATGAGAAACTTTCTTGGATTTATTATTTCTGCTGAAAACTCTGTGAAAGCATACCCCAATGGCTATTTTGTGAATTTGCCTGCAGGAGTTGAACAGATTAACTGCAGTACTCTTAAAGTAAGTACTAGAGATTAGAGCAATCAAATGACATTCTCTTTCATTTGGCTCAGAAAGCATACACTGAGTAAATGGACACTATAACACCTAATGAAGACCTGCAGTACACTATTGAAACATCTCGATTAATACGTAAGTGACTATCTTGAGTCAAACAATAAAAAACCCTTTATACACATTAACCATGATGAACAATATCTTTTATATCAATATCTTTTGCTAATGTCAAGAAGTTGACTTGTAGACTCTACTATACGACTAAAATAATTTTCATTATGATATGTGAACAGGTTGTTCAAAACTCCACTTTATCTGGGAACTGGACCAGTATTAAGCTACAGTGGAGGGCACCAGAAAGTCTTTTAGCTGGCAACATTACTTTCAGGTTAGTCTTCACAATTAAATAATGGATAAAACTGGATTAAACCTTGGCATAATATTTTACAGCAATGTTGTCGTACAATGTGAAAAAGGTAAAGGTAAGGGCTCTTTTTTATGTCTGTTACTTGTAACAACACTTAAACTCAGCGATAAACCCCAGCTGATGGTTTGCTCATTTTACCACCCTCCCCCCCCCCCCCCTCCATCAGTGCTCAATTTTATGGGTATTTAGGATATGAGGTAACACCTGGGATTTGAACTTGGAACCTCCTGCACCAAAGGACACACACTGACCGTGGTAACATTTTGGTGGGCTAAGATTAGCAATATGAACATCTGACCATGGAGCTTGACAAAGGTTCTGTCTGATAGACAGTGACCCATTAGACTCTCATGGCATAAGTAACCATAGCAACCACACATGAATAAATTTTAAGAGCGTCTTAAGAATAAAGTTACTGGTGCAAAGAGGATCTGGCCCAAAATTGTTTCGAAAAAGAATTAATTAAAAGAAAATCAATCCTTACATATCCTCCTAGCCTGGACTTGTTTAATTTGAAGGTTAACTTAACTCAGCCTTAATATGCCGGTAACTGAATTTGTAATGAACTTGGTTTTTGTAACATTTTGCAGGGCAAGTGCTTTGCAACAGACAGACCCACTTTGGTATTTTGAGGGTTTTACTGCTCACCTAACATGTAAGTAAGAAAAATCCCCTGCTATTTCCATATTTGCTACTTTAAATTTTTTACTAGAATACTGGTTAGAAAATGTTATGCAAGAAGACAATTACTTATGAACATTCAGTCACCACTTTCTGAACACCTGATTATGCGGACACCTCATTATTATGCACAGTTTGCCTTGTCCCTGGGGAAAGAAAGCCGTTACATTTTCTCAACATTCAACCCGCTTTATTCGGACATCCCACTAATACAGACACTTTCTCAACCTAGATCCCCAGGTTCTCTCCTACCCATCCCCATGGAGTGAGAGAGCTGAGCAAGAGAGAACTTGGTTGGGTCTGGACACATAGCTCCAGAAAAAAAATAATTATGAGGGAGGAGTGACCTTTGTCTATTAATTATTTGTCTGGTTCGTTTTCACCTTTCATGCTATGATTGCAGGAGCAAGATGGATTGCTAACCCTACAACTTACTGAAACTTGGAAAATTTCTGCCTAAACAGAACTATCACAAGACAACCAAGCAAATTACCAGAGAAGGAATCCAAAACTATCGTTGTTGCAGTTTAGCCAATGACACCAATTGCTAAAATCTGCGATCTTGAGTTCTACATGAGCATGTTAATTCATTTGAAGGAAAAATCCCTGCATTGAAAGTATCAATGTTTAATCGGAGGGGGGGGGGGGGGGTGTACTTCCTAGTAACAGTGGTAATAGGCTAATGGGGATGTGCCAATGAATGGGGTCGCATTTTCAGGGCTGGATTGACTATAATAGGGTTACATTTTCATTAGAGTAACTCAGAATGGGATCACACATTTTCGGGATTGGGGAATCATAAAATTCACTGTAGGTACGGATTTAAAAATGGGAAGAATTTTACTTCTTTAAGTAAACATGTGTCAATTCATCTCAGGATGACCTGGTTAAAAGGCTTTATAAGATAGATGCATAAACAGAAAGTTACTAAGTTGGGATCGCAAAAATTACATTTTCCCAAAAGTGACTAGGATGGGGTCTATATTTGTCCACAGAATAGACTATAATGGGATAGGGGTTCTGAGAGGCCAGTAGCACATACCCAGCAAAAATTAACCCTAGTAACACCCCTGGGTCCTGGACTGAGTGGTTAATGTACGGTAAAAAGTGCTCCTGCTAGCAGTTTTGAACAACCAAAGCCTGCAGAAATTTTATTAGGTAGCTGTCTTTTGAATTCATGTGTTTATATGGATCGAGTTAAATTTTGTCATTTATTTCTTTAATTATTATTGGTTTCTCCACAACAGATGATTGTCCATTACCACACTGTGCATTTCCATGTCCCAGTGGTAGCCATTATGTGCGTGACAGTTATGGATGCCAAACTTGTCAGTGTGGAGGTATTTGCAGTCAGACCTCTCTTTCCGTTTTCCACAATGTTTTCATTTAGTTTTGTTTTTACACGCAGTTCTCCTTTTAATTAGTTACCACAAGGTACCACAGGATATTGGCCAATTCCATTCTCCTCGGATGAAGCATTACAAATCGGCAGTTCAATGAGAATATTATTATTTCTAATGCTTAGAAACTTGAAGAAAAAAATTATCCAAACCATTTTCCAAAAAAAAAAAAATTTGACCAATTTCCATACAACGGTGGACACTGGTGTGGATCCCCACCTGCCTAGAAACTGTTATTCAGAGTTTCTGACAATAACCTTTTGTGGGATAACAGGTCCGTGTGCTAACACGACATGTCCATTCTATGGATACTGTGTTGCCAACCAGACCACAGCAGAATGTAAATGCGACATTGCATGCATTGAAATAATGCTCCAGTATGTGGAACAGATGAAAAGACATATAGCAATCTCTGTCATATGAGACGTCAAGCTTGTATTGATCAGAAAAACATTACCGTGTCTTACAAGGGGGAATGCAGTAAGTCAAATGATTATAATTATTAAACAGTATTTTGCTAGTAAGAAGACTCAATGTCGTATACAGTTAACGATACTTCCCAGTTTGTGATCCTACTTTGGCGTGTCATTTTTATCTCTGAATAATTGTTCCGTCTAGATCAGTGTCCAGTGTTTAAGTGTAAACCCTGTCCCAGTGGAAACTATTTGCGTGACGAAAAAGGGTGCCAAACTTGTCTGTGTGAAGGTAAAAATCTTCTTCTACCATAACTTAGCGTTATACATTACACCACCTTCATGTGAATTTGGGTCCTCCATGTCTTTCTGAACTCCTCTTTTTCTCTCACCTGTGAAAAGCATGATCACTAAATACCTCATAAGCTATAACTAATGATGCCAAATGACTGCCACTACTTGTTCCATTATGATTTATACAGCTATTTCGAGAAAGGTTGTCAGAAAAAATGTGCACACGACAATCCCGAAAGGTAATATGGGATATGATCAATACGCTGTTCCTGACACTGTAGCTGTCGAATCTTCTATGGTTACTTTCCTTTAGCACTCGCAAACATACGTCCATGGCCTCTCATGCCATTCTTTCAAATTTCTTTGAAGAACAGTGAACTCAAAACCACCCACAATACCTTTCGGGATTGTCGCGTGCACTTTTCCCTTGCAGCTTTGCAACTTGTGTCAGGTGATGGCTCCACCACCAAGAAAGTACTAGGAATAACAATCCTTCCAGCTACGTAGGCTACCATTCCATTCCCAGACTTGAAAGAGTTTCCTAAATGATGAAGAGTATAATCCACAGCATATATCAAACTGCATCTTGATAACTTGCATTAAATACCTGGCATGTCTTCTTTTCTTTCTCAGGTGCTGCAGGGAATTTAGGATCCTCTTTCCTGCTCCTCTCTCTGGCGTTGGTTTTCTTAATGGCATTCCTGTGATCAGCTGAAGAAAGGCTGCTTTTGTAAAAACATTTTTTATTCAAGACCTACATGTTGAAAAGCCATAAACCTGATTTAGAATAAGATAGTAAGGTACCAATAACAATCGGCCAATGCCCACCTCAATTTTCATCGAAACTGCTGAAACTGAGACCACTATAGCTAGCCAGCGCACTGCAGGGAACCACAGGCCAGGTCAACTCTGTCATATTGTAGTAATATTTGTGGGTTGTCCCGAAGGCAAGCAACATCTGCTGAGGTATAAAAGTAAATGTTGTCAAAAAGGGGTTTGATTGGCCTGCACAACTGCTTTAGCAGAAGCTTGTCCAGAGGGCGAGTGGTTTCTTAAATTTTCATTTCACCCTATGGAGGTGTTGATTCACCACTGCGAAGTATAAACAACACGGAATATAAGAGATAAGGCTCGCTTCTTGTTGTAACTACAACCATATCCTGGTATATCAAGGTAGTACAGGAGAGGGCATGGCTAAAATTAATGATCAGCTCTCAATACAGAAGTCACAACTCAAGTTCAAGACCAGTGCTCAGACGATTTGGAGTAACCCTCTACTGTAGTTTGTTTCCTTTTAAGTCCTAAGTTCAACTCTCTGGCCATGCTTATAAATAGCCAACTGGTTTACCTCTAGCCTGTCCAAAGACCTTTTTTCGGCAATTCTTGTCAATAAATACTCCGCGGATTGTATTTCCATATGCGCGCTCGACGATCTCTAGCGAGAAAATAGGAGATCTGGGAACAGGTTAGTTTACCTCTTGCCCTTTAGGTTTTGTTTGTCATTATTTAAGTGGGGTTCCTATAAACTAACCTGAACCCACTATAAACAAAGGTTTTGCATTTATCAAGAAGTAATCACTTGGAACATTTATTATTATTATTATATCTTTCAACTTTATTATTGGCTTATTTATTCTTGACTGTTGATTGATAAGGCAAGTGCAAGGCAAGTGCCTTTCTGTAGAATTTCTAGTTTGCTATGTAGTTTTGTACCTACCCACATATACCCGTAAGGGGCAAAAAATACCGAAAATATTTATCTGATAATAATGACAGTCATTAATAGACAATTATAGAATAGAATATCTGGCAACGTACGATATTATCTAGAAATTGAAAGGATTCTTAAAATATTAGCTTGGTGAAATAGAACAACACGAGAAATGTCTCTGATTGGTTTAGGATAGAGTAGATTCAGATGAGATTGACATGGTAACTAACGACAAAATTTGACGAACTGAACTGGATAGTTTTTTCAAGTTTGAGAAACCGTGAGTGGCATCTTTCTTTTGAAGTGAACTAGAATCACGTCAAGCTAAGAGTTACTAGTCGATAAAGGACAGAGACCTTTTTATCATTGTCAAAGTGACGGTTAATGCCTATACTCTCAATAAAGTTTCACTATGTACGCTAACGATGAGATCTGATACTTGTGTATTTTACGAGTCTGTTTCTTTACTCGGGTGTTACAATCGGAATGGACAGTATTTTACTTTGATTACAAAATTTAACCTTTGGCCCAAGTTGTTCAGAAGTTAGGTAGTGCTACGCACTAAATAAATCGATTTCCACTGGTTAACGCAATTATTGGAAATCATAACACTGGATAGCGATTTATCCGGTGGATGGCAAAATCAGATCTTTGAACTATCGGCGGGCCAGGGCCTGTATCAGGGGCGGATCCAGGATTTTTTTTAGGAGGGGGTGCACTCGTCTCTTGCTCTACTTCAACACCAATAAACCACATAGTTTTTTTTTTGCAGAATACCAGTTGTATTAGAAAACCGCAGGTCATCTCGGGGGGGAGGGGGTGCGCACCCCCTGCACCCTCCCCCTAGATCCGCCCCTGTGTATCTGAAATGCTTTAAATTACGTGGGGGAATTTCAACATCCAGAGAAGTAGTATCTAGCAAAGGCAGGGAAACGAGATTCCAGGATTACCTAAAAAAGAAATTGAACTTTTTCATATTTTTTGCAAAGAGCTGGAAGAAACGTTGTCGAAATTGGTACCTAGTCGGCTGCATAGGCTGGCCATCTTTGGACCTCTTCCGAAAGCGGAAAACGCCAGGTGACTGTAAAAATCGGTCTACGCAATGATTTTCTACACTGAAAACTCTTAGGCGTTCAGTAATTAGACTTTTATTTTTCTTTTTAAAGAACTGCATTTCTAAACTTATAATGTTCATAAAGATAACTGGTAATAAATTGTGGGAAGTCCCGTTTTAAAACAAGTTCTTCCAATATCCGCGCAGATGTCGACAGCCTCTCTACATCAGCAGAACTTTGAGCTTTTTGACGAACAAGCTCGGCAGTAATGCGCTTTATTTCTTGGCAAACAAGTTCTTGGGTAACTGTACGGCCATCTCCTTCTAGCGTACACCGATGGCGAACTGCCTGCCAAATCTGTAAGCAAAGAAAAGCAATTTAAAATGATAGACTCCAAGACTCGCATGTTTTTACTTGGTTGGAGATGTGGGGCTGAAGTAACAATTTTAAAAATGTTAGTTATCAGAACACGCGCAATGGGTTTATAGATTTGAGGTCGTGTTTCACTGACCAGTCAATTCGTCAGTGTCTCAACTCGCCTTACACTTTGGTTACCTCATCTTCTATTCTAATTAACAACCCGATATTTCAGCAGTTTCAGCATGCTAGCCTGGTTGTATAATTTTGAACATATACCACGTAACAAATTAAACAAAAAACTACAAGAAATATAACACAGCAGAATTGTCAGTAACACTGAGGTTCAGTAAAGGTGATGATTGTAAAAAAAAGTCTTAGTGCGCCCACAATGCAATAGGACATTTCCGAGTTGTTTCAAGCCTCTGTTTCAAAACGAGGCTAAGTGCTTGCAGAATTTAATATGTCTACTTCTCATTTTTGCTGATCAGGTCTTTATAGAGCCTACGTTCTTTGGCATATTCGTTTGCGGTCCTTTGCAGTCATTTGTGGTTAATATTTGTGCTAAGTACAAAGCCGTTGATATAAAATGATTTTTATTCTCATGTAAACGACACTTATCACGAGAAAAGTTTTGTGCTTAGCCACGTTTTGAAAGTGAGGGGCTTTGGAATTCGAAAATGGCCTATTAAACGGGAACTCACCAAAACAAAACAGACTTGTGACAGAAATATTAATAATGCGCTTGTTTCTCTCACCTGTGATCTAGAAATCTCGGCAGTAGCTGAGTCTTCGATAGCTCCGTTCAGTACAAACACACCTTCACCTGTAATTCACGTTACACAACAAATTACGTGCAATTTCCAGTACAGTGCGAGGTGGCTTTCATCTTTGAGTCTGTGGATCACGGAACGGCGTAGCCATTCAAATGCAAGCTATTTTGGTAACATTATGTTGTTCAAGGCCATATGCGATAGTTGTGCGATAAATACATACTGAGGACGGGCACTGAGTTACAAGGGGTAAACAAGTGTGAAATGCATCAAAACTTTAAAAAGACTTTCCGTCTAGGGATAGAGAAATTTCAGAGGATTACACAACAGTTTTCGTTGTATATCTTCCAGTTTCCAAGTCTGCAGTCTGAAGAGGTTTATAATCACACGAACAAAACGGATCTTGGAGCAAAAAAAAGAAGTCATTATTGTAATAGGGTTTTAGATGATCTTGTAACTGGTTGAGAAAATGATGCGTATTTTCCAACCAAAGGCAAAGCAATCAAGAAATGTCTTTTACCAGGAACGAATAATTACAAAGTCAATACTTTGTAGTACTGTAAGTAACAACGCTCAGCTCTTCTTTTGCCCAAGAGCGCCTGGAACTGACCGAAATATAGTCATTTTACAGAAGTACTACTGTAAACTTCCTTACCTCGAAACCAAGCATCTATGAACAGAATTCCAACGATGATGTTATTCTGTAATCCTTGTAAAGTAAATCCGCCCTGGTTATAGAATATACCGCCATTACAACGAAGTTTTGACTTACTTAAATGCTAAGGAGCTTTAGCAACGGCGACGGCAACATAAACGTCACTATTTGTTTAATAAAAGACTTCGCTTTTTTCAAACTTGGTCGCGATTACTCCGACTGGCGTAAAATCTCAAATGTAGATGAATTTCCCTGGACTCGAATTCTTGGGGGACCGCCACCAAGTTCCCGAGAGGGAGAACGAGAACCTTGCAGTCTTGTGTTTACGTCCTCCATAAAACGTCGCTTGAGGTAATTTCAAGTCGCAGTCGTGCAGTAACGGCAAAGAAATGTACAAAAAAAGTAAGCTGCACGCGTAAAGTTGTTGTTTTGCTTATAAAACCTATCGCTTTTTTGCCGTTCTCGCTGCCGTCGCTGTCATTGTGCTAAAGCTCCTTACTATTCATTCACCTCTCCTATTCACTCATTTACAAATTCTTGCTTTTATTGACGCGGACCCGCTGAGTGATATTTTTTCGATATTCACTGACACGAAGATTTTAGTCCATACGGGAAATTAACGATATGAAATCTCGCAAGAGCCTTTAAATAGTAACAAAACAATTTTCTGATTGTTTAAGGGACTGAACAGTCAAAGCAACAAATTTTTTTTGCCTCATTTTTCTGTTTGACGCCTGAGCGAAAACAACTGTTGTCACTTCTTGCGCCGTATTATTAATTAAATTAATTGCAATAATCATATTACAGTACTCGCCTGTGGAAGCTTTAGAAGGTCGTTCCTCGAGACACACACATCAGCCCGGCTTACATGAAGTTGGTTCTTTGCATAAACACGTGACCTCCACATCTGAAAATTAATGGATTTGACAGTACAATAACTAGCAGAGTGTAAGTTTAATTAGAGAGCGTTGCAAGGTCCCTGGGTCTCCTTGGGTAGTTTGGGTAAATAGTTTGAAGACACTGCCGTTTTTGACTGTTATTCTCTTCTCCTTTAGTGGCAGTGACAGTGGCCGCATACACTCAATGGGTGCCCAATGTTTCAGACCAACACGCTTGATTGATAATTATATTGAATCCACGAACATTTTGTTGGGGATTCAAAATAATTCGCGACCACACGTATCCATATTTGAATCCATTCCTGTTTGAAAATGGAAGACACTTTTACTATAAAAAAATGATTGGCCTTGAATTATTCTAAAATTCTCCCTCTCTTCCTGTAAAATCAATGTTTGGCCAACCAAATTGTCTCAGAGAGCACTTTTATCTGCTGGTCTAAAGTATAATCTCCGTTCTGGACCTCTGTCGAGTCGCTTAACGCTGCCATTTTACAGACCGGCGGTAAAAGACTTAAAATTTAAATTCTTAAATAAAAAGCTTGAGTACTTACTACAAAAAAAATAACTGAAGAAATGCTGCGTGTCTTACAAGAGGACAAGATGACAGTAAAACATTTTTACCCGGCGCAAGGTCAAATCCTGTGACGTCATCGTTTTTTGTTCCTTTCTTACCCGTCCATACGGCTACAACAATGCAGCATTGTTAAAACTAGAGAATGGAGGTTTTCAAAACGTTGCACATTCGGTAACCGATTTTATCGCACACGTTTGGATAAAAGGCTAATCAGCAAAAACGTTTTTAGATTCAAAATGGCTCGATACGTTTGGACGAACCCTGAAAGCTATAACGATTAGAAAATTGAAATTGTGTGAGCTTCACAAGACACCAACCTCTAACAAAGGCGGAACAAGATCAGGATCAAAGACCAGAAATCCGTCGGCTCCCGCTTCGATTTCTTTCAGCTTGGCTCTAAAAGCAGACAACAAGGTTCAACAAAGCTTTTACATGGGGTGTCACATAGGAAATTTGGGAAAATTAGAAAAGTATTTACAAAACACGATGCAATCATTTTGACGTGGATCGTGTTGGCTCATATCGCTATGATGATGATGACAATTGCGAAGACGACGACGATGATGATCAAAAGAAGTCAAGAAAGAAAATGGCTTCTAATAGCAAAAATTTAGACGGCGAGTATAACAATAGACTACTCCTTTCGCGTGGTCAAACATGTTTACGTGTGAGCGAGCGAGGCAAACGCGTGAGGTAGAGGACTTCCCCCTCTTGCGCTGGCCTTGCTCTTTGGCTTGTAAGATGCTCGCACGTGCGACAATCCTAAGAGCCTAAGGGACTGCTAGAAGTCTAGTATAAACACACATTTCTAAAAAGAGGACAGGAAAAACCACGTTGATTGATCTGAAAATAAAACAACAGGGATGGACTCAACCATCCTCGGAGACCCAGGGGCAGTCAGTCGGGCCGGGTTAAAAGGCCTTTTCTCCCAGCCCGACTGACCGCCCCTGGGTCTCCGAGGATGGTTCACCCTGTACACATTGTTTCTTCATCCTCACTTACCTACAAACATTTTCAGTGATTTGTTGGCGGCGTTGTGGATTATCACGTGGTAACACAACTGGTGTCATTCCACCAGTAGCGTGACAGCCACGTGCATGACAAGTCTGTTGAGAGAGGAAAACAAAACGTGGAAGATAGTCAGTACAAGGTCTGTTACGAGTGACGAAGGGTTTCAGTTCTTTCTTTCAGTCACTAAGGCATGGCTTTTAAAGCAGCATTCACTGTCTAATGACTTTAAACAGCTTTGTTTTGTAGACTAGCCCGGCTGATTACCCTTGATAATAGCCTGCAAACAAGCTTTTCATTGAGTCGCAGGAAGTCACGCGAGAGCCGCACGCTCGCCTTTTCCTCCGCCCACTGCGGCATCGCTGCTCACTCACGCGTTCTCTCGCGGCTTGCTTCGCTCGCCATAATTGAAGAACCAGCTTGCAGGCTAACTTAGTAATGACTACCATACCTTTATTACCAAGTCCATGTAACTCTTTAGGTATTGCTTGTCCATGGAGACATACTTTTTACGATCAGGCAAGATGAAATCTGGTCGTTCTCCTATAGAGGAAATTCAATTAAGTCGACTCATGATTACTTCGTATCTATTCAAAAGGCAACCAGAGACACTCTACAAAATGTTCCCATCAAAATATTGGAAGCAAGAGTACACTATCCAACAATTAACCTATTTTTGCCATTTTTGGGTTTAAAAGTGACATAGCAGTCTCGACTTTTACATTTTTGCTAAAGTTGTCCTTGACCGTTTAAACTGATGACGTCACAAGCGATACAGGCGAGAAAGTTGGGATCTTGACAAATGATAATATGAAAAACAGGACCAGAAGTTCTAGTTGAAAAAATAATTTACCACTACAACAAAAAGTTTGTTCTGTTACATTTTCTGTATTTCACATTTCCACATCTAGTAATACTGTAGTTTTCTTATGTACTGGATAATCAAAGAAGAACCGTCTTTTGTGTCTAATTGTACTTACCAAAATTACTGACTAAAGATGCTGAGTAATCCCACATGCCACAGTTGAGACCTGCAGAATGTTGCCGCAGTTCATACAGGATTTGATCAAGTTCAAATGAACAAAAGATACTTTCTATTAGAACACAAGCCTTGATAGTACCCAATGGCAAACTAAGCTGAAAAGTAAATGACAAGCAAATGTTATTAAGTCTGAAATTCTTGCAAAAATAGAAGAACAAAGATAATTAAAGCAAAATATTTTTGTTACCCTTTGCTGGGCCCAGACAAATAAATCATTCCACAGCTTCACCTCATTAGATCCTTCAAGCTAAAAACAGCAACACAATAGAGAAACCATAAGAGCAAATTGACGTTATTATATGACCTAGAAAAGTACTGATGACCCGCCCAGCAAATAAACTGGATAGAAGGTATTAAATAAGTGATTAATTAACTGCCTGTTAAGGCAACTGCTATACTGTAAACTGCTCCTTAATATGTACAACTTTGTAAGTATTTTCAGGAGGGCTTTTAAACAGAGGGGCTTATGACTGGAATAGGAAAAGCAGTTCTAAACAAGTTACCATAGTTCTGATCAAAATATGTTGTGTGTTTACAAATCAAAGTTCTTTCAATACATATATGAGGGAGGCTTTTATCTGGGGGGCTTATGATGGGATGATTGTTTTTGTTTACAGGTAGATGGGTCTACGACTGGGAGGGCTTGTAAGAGAAGGGACTTACAAGCAGGGGCGCTTGAAAGAGGGGGGCTTATAAGAGAGGGGCTGTTAAGAGGGGGCTTATAAGTGGGAGGGGCTTGTAAGAGGGGGTCTTATAAGTAGGGGACTTGTAAGAGGGGGGATTTATCAGTGGGGGGGCTTGTAAGAGGGGGGCTTGTAAGAGAGTGGAGTTATAAGAGGGGAGGCTTGTAAGAGGGGGGCTTATAAGTGGGGGGACTTGTAAGAGGGGGCTTATAAGTGGGGGGGGCTTGTGAGAGGGGGGCTTAAAAGAGGGGTTGTTATAAGTAGGGGGGCTTGTAAGGGGGCGACTTATAGGTGGCATGCAGTTTACAGTAAGTTATAAGACAGCTTCAGACAAATTTTGTCACTTATGTGGAAAATGAGAAGGTCGAATAGAACTCCAGTCACAAAATTCAATCATAGTAACCTAAGCCGGCCAGAAATTTTAATACATATTGTTCAGTATATAGAGTGGTTTTCGTTTGAGTGTCGTAAAACCAAAACCAAAGTAATTACTCTGGCCAATCACATAGGACACAGACAATACATTGAACCAATCAAAACTCGAAGTAATTACATGTGGCTGACGCAAAGCGCGGGAAAATGCATGCGAGCGCGTCACAATTGGCTTTGGTTTTACTTCTGATTGGATGAAAAGGTGGCGCGAATCTTTTAAGCCAATCGCATCGTGTAGAAAGTGCAAAACCAATTACTTTTCGACACTCAAATGAAAACCACTCTAACGTCTGAATTACCTGTGTATTCTCAAATGGTTCCTTAATAAAATGTTGATGTTCCAATTGTTTTTGTTGGCTTAAAAGAAAAAGGTACAGTGTAATGTTTATAGTCCCACATTACCTTTGGTAGATAGAAGAAAGGTCCATTTCCCTCTTTCATCATGAGTTTGCCGTTGTGAAACATATGAAGACCAAAATCAAATAATGAACCGGGAATAACCCTGCCACCAACCTGTAGAAAAAGATGCTAAAATTGTCAATCAGTTACTGAAAGTCTAAGGTCTAATTGTGCAAAAATTATGATCAATATTTATAAATAGCCAGCAATAAAAACTCCTGCATCAAAAACATACATAGGTTCATTGATTCTTACCATAACATTGCTTTCTAGCATGTTCCAAGCTCTAGGGCGAAACATAATCACTGGTGCATTTGTCATTGCTGGAGCCCCTACAAGAGCACATATTAACATCTTTGTCAACATTGCTGTACTGAATGTTTTTTTGCTTCTTTGGATGAGCAGAGCGCTGCACCTATCAAATAAAGTCAAACCTAAGGTAACCAAACCTTAACCATGACTAACCTCTCATTTTTCCGTGGACAAACTGATAGATGTTATAGAGACCTTTTAGCTGGTTGGACCAGGAAGGACAATGGCCATCATCAAGATCAGTCTGTAAAGCAAAGGGATTTTTTACCTCCTTTTGACTTCTATCAGTCTTGAAGTTTGAAGGGATGTAAAAACCAGTATGCCCATATGTCCCTCACGTAAGCAGCCCTAAAATCACTTCGGGTGGAGGGGGTCGGGTGAATTTTAATGGTCCTTGTTTGTTATTGAGCACCTTAGTTTTTGTTACCTGTATACCACATGCAGGTGAATTTAATGCCTTTAAAAACAGTTCAGTGTTGGCAGGTGAAATGTCTCCAAGACCCACTGCTCTGCATTGAAGTCTCTCCGGAACAACTGAAACTTGCCAGTGTTTATCCTGGACATCAGAACTTGGTGGCTGGAAGAATGGAAGCTCACCAGAGCTTTTGAGATGGAGTTTTCTCATAGTGCGATGTCTTAACATCTTTGACAAAACATGAATTGAACAATTTTATAGCATCAATGACTTTAAAAGAGTTTAAAACATCTAAATAGAGGAGGCTGAAATCAAGTCAGGCATACATTACTTCTTTTGTACTTGTGCCTAATTTTCACTTCTTTTGATT
Source organism: Porites lutea (assembly GCF_958299795.1). NCBI lineage: Eukaryota > Metazoa > Cnidaria > Anthozoa > Scleractinia > Poritidae > Porites > Porites lutea. The sequence continues at coordinate 2,739,691 of NC_133209.1, forward strand.
TTTCTTCTTCTCGCTTTCATCATAATAAATGATATTTTCCATGTTATAAATGTTAATTGTATAAATAGGTAAATTTCTTGCCAATGCCTCCGTTTTATTTCATAATTTTGTCAAACATATAGTATGTGGCAAAATAATGAAAATGATAAAATAAAAAATCATCTTCATATAGAAAGCTTTTGTTTTAAAACAGAGGGGTTCCTTCTGTAGGTACTGAGGCACAGATTACATACAACAACAAAAAAACAATACAACCAAACAATAAAGCCCCCAAGAGATCTCCATCATTTGGTTCAATTGTTTCTTTTATGATGACGGTGCCTGCAAAAAGACCCAATTTAGGCATGGGGAAACTTGGATATACAGAGCTGTCACTAAGAGCTGGGTGCCGGGGATTTCGCCGGGGCTACTAATGAGCATGATCCCCAGCTATTTTCGTAGCAAACAAAAGGAGAATAAGACCAAAAGAACTCCCTTGCTGTTCAGTTGCCTGGCAACTTGAAATTTTAGTGACAGCTCTGATAATTATGGCCTATGAAATGCATAACATCAGAAGCCTGATGTACGAGTGGTTCTAGAAAAAAACATCCAAACTCCAATCACAAAGCATTTGCATTTATCGGTTTAAAAACTCCCCCCCCCCCCCTTCCCCACTCAGCTCTCTCTGTCCCTGGAAATTTAGGTTCGTACTTTCCTTTGGTCTGTTTGAGATCCACCTCTCCCTTATAATTTTTTGTAACTCTCAGAGGCTAGGAGTTGACATAGATATGTTTTGGAACCACCCATATTATGAATTAACAGAAAAGCACATCATTACTTGATCTACATCCTTGTCAAACTGTCTCACAAGCTCTACCACAAATTTGACTGCGTCAGGTGTGAGGAGAGTCTGGTACTCCATTTCATAACAGGATGGTGGACCAGATATCTCTACATCAGTTACACCAATCTGCAAAATATAGCGTACATTTGCTCGAAGAAGAGAAAGAACTGACCCTTAATTAATAAGAAAACATAAACATGAGACCTTTCTTAATTCGGTGACCGTCCCTACCTTGTGTAACTCGTTCAAGAGAAATCGCTGATTTTTTTCTCCGTGTGATATAAATCTTGGATTAAGGTGGCCTGAAAGCGCCGAAAGCCGCTTGTTCGCCTCCATTGCTTAGCAGAATCTATAGCGTCCACACAGAGAAACTTAACAGAGACATAATTAGTTTAAATGACCAAAGAGCACAAAAGATTTTACCACCAACAAAAACCACTTTTAAATTCACACGTAGGTGGCAAAAAAAGTCAGGCGTCAAGTTTTGGGTCCCAGTGTTCGCGCGGTCGTTAAACGCGGGAAGACCCAGTCCTCTCGACCACCCACGGCTGAGATGGGTACAAGGTTGGGGGACAAACACCCTACGAGATTCAGAAGAGTTCAGGGAGAACTTAACTTTGAGGAAATTCCATCATCCGTTTAGGACTCAGAAATTCTTGGGTCATGAATGAGAATAAAACACAAGTGAAAGGTGATGGAATCTGCCTCGTATCCAGAGGCGGGAAAGGGACGTCAACGGGAGTGTATCCTTCCCATGGTTCCTTGCGGTTCATCACCAGTCGCTCGCCTCTACCTTGTGAAAAACGAAGTGCCTGAGGAGGAGGCTGCGACGGGATGGTGCAAACTTCATCACCCTTGAAAATAAGCATGTTGTGATTTCTTGGTCCTCTGCATCTGCTTCCGTTTCTGACAATCTGGCCCCAGTTGTGCAAAAGTTGGATAGCGCTCTAGCCCCTGTTCGGCGTTTTCCCAGCCCCTCTCAGTCAATTCATTACGGTGACGTATCCGAGGCGAACGAGCAGACCACGTGACCCAAAGTTTGGCCGCGCGAAATAATGAGACCTAGAGACCAGGCAACGATAGCGCTATCCATCGGATAAATCTCTATCCAGTGGATAAGTATTGGGGAAAACAATTGCGCTATCCACAGGATAGAGATTTATACGGTGGATAGCGTTATCCACCTTTTGAACAACTGGGGCCTGCCCAGTTGTGCCAGGCTCCAAGATAGTAGACACCTTTAGATTCAAGGACGAGGGGGACTACGAATACGAGATTTGCCCTAAAATTTTTTCGCGTATTCTCAAACTATAGACTCCCTGGAAAGCTTCATTTTACCATTTTTCACCAGAAAAGTTAGCACTGTTACCTTTAGTGAAGGAAGTTACACCCTCTCCCGATCGCAAAATGATAACTTGTTTTCCCCACTTCGACATTCTCGCTAAAACTTGTGGTAGAGTGACGACGGCTACCTAGTTTTCCTGCCAAAATGACGTTGGTTAACGCGCGAGCCGTACTTAGTAATGTGAAAATCTCGTACTCGTCTTAGAATCTAAAGGTCTCTAGTAATGCAGTCAAACAGTAGTTGTTCAAATGTTGGATAGCGCTATCCACTGCATAAGTTACTATCCAGCGGATAAGAATTAAAAAAACCTAAAGCGTTATACACTGGATATCGCTAACCACCGTTTTGAACAATTTCACACGGATTTGCCAACCCCGGCGTCTCATCTTGTCCAGGGCCCAGTTTTTCGAAAGGTACATAACGCTATCCACTGAATAAATCTCTATCCCCCCCCTAGATAACGCAATTGATTTCCCCAACACCTATCCATTGGATAGCGATTTAAAGCGCTATCCAACGTTTGAGCTACCGGAGCCTAGTACTTACTGCGCTTTTCACAAACATGCGAACTCTAAAGGTCAAAAGCCGCCTTCATAATTGCGTTTTTCGCTGCTGTCAATCATAATTACGATCACAAGAAACGAACCTTGAAACACAGAAACACACAAAACGGATCCAAATCCACCAATCACAAATCACAAACCATGACCTTTTGAACCCGTTAAAGTAAAGTTTTGTTTCCTAAGAGATCCGTTAAGATGATTGACGGCAGCGAAAAACGCAATCGTCAGTTGGCTTTTGAACTTCAGAATTCGCATGTCTGTGAAAAGCGCAGTAAGGTATCGACTTTGACGTAGGCAACGACGTCACAACCGGAGACTGAGGATCTTCGTCGCAAGGGAAAACAGTCTCGAGATCCCACCAAGAAGGAGATGTAAGGGAAATATAATCACAGTCTTGAAAGTAACGGAGACCACATGTACGATGTATTGTTATTCTGTTTTGTTACACTTTCATACAATATTTTCACTAAAACTGTTTCTAAACGTGTGATTTTGAACACAGAACTGTAAATAAAATGAACAACCTACAGCAAAAGGCCAAACTGTAAATTTTCACCTCAGTATTGCCATGATTCTGCAGCGTCTAGAACGCTTAACATAAATTTGACTGCAGTAGTAGTGTATTTAAAGAACGAAAAGTCTTGTTGACTATTAGTAACAACTTCATGCTGAATCAAAACGATCGTCAAGAAAAAACAAAACAAAATATTTAAAAATAGTATTTGCAAAAATTCAAAGAACTTAATTAATATAAACGAGTCTAACTTATATTTAAAATTCATGCATTCAGGCGGTTCGACTGTATAGAGATCGAGCTAAAAGTACCTTGAAAGTGCGCAGATGAGAACTCTTGGAGTTCGCTTCTCTACCTGTTTAATGGTGCACTCACGTTCTTGTCCTACCGATTTTCTATAATTCTGTTATTTCCCCATTGGATGTGATCACTGTACAATATAATTTCGTTCACTCAAACTACATGTTTTTTAGGTGTACAGAGCAGTTTAAGGGTGTACATGCGCTTTGACATGTGAATCATTTTAGCTTAGCTAATTAATTTGACGTTGCTTTTTTCCTGACGAGGTCTAAGCGGCCTCCTTTCCTCACTCGCACCCGTCCCGAGATGCTGTGTCTTCGATTTTTTCAAGGAATCTTTGCTCTTATCTTTTTCGAGTAGTCGAGTTGTCCCAGTGTATCTTGAGATGGTTCGACGCCTCGCGATTCCGACCTTTGTCTTTTTGGGAGGCGAGATCTCGATGTTGAATGCAACGCTCTCTCTTCGCTGCCCGTTTTCAGGATCTTGAACTTCAGTGGTGAGACTCTCATTTGAGCGAGATCGCAAGGATTCAAAGGTGTTTCGTACGGCTTGATTGAATCGCTTTTTCCTGGACTGCTTTGCTGGAGTGATACTGGGTGCCGACTTTGATTTGGGCAAACTTGAGCCATCTATGATTGCTGCCTTTGGTACAGACTCTTCAGATTTACGCTTTCGGGTGTTATAAGGTTTAATTATGGAAGTATCCAAGGACATTCTCCCTGTTTTGAGGGCATCTTCTTGCCCTGTGAAGTCCGGCCCCATTTGCGTTTCTACAGGGTAGGAAGTCTGAAGATGTGGTAGACACGATGCATTCCGACGCTGTAATTCGGCCAGTCGGGTCCAGTCGAATTCACCATCGGCATCTGGTTCCATTTCCGGTCCGACTCCGTCCCCAAGAATGAAGTAAGCAGCGCTATTGGTAGTCCGTTTCTCGGGAGGGGTGTTACCGCGCATGTATATAGCGCTTTGACGGCGACTGGCACGTGTCTGGACTCCAGACCTAAAACTTGAAGTAGAAGCTGAGTGGAGACTGGAGAGAGATCGAGTGGAATGGTTGAAGAGTTCACCTTGGCCTAATATTGCCCTTCTGCTCGTTCCTATAGAGCTTGATAACTCTTCCAGTCCTAAAGGTTGGCCGTCATCAGAATCAGTTGAACTGTCTTCTTCTAAAAAGGCTTGTCGAGGATACATCTGTGATCTTACGCCTCCGATTGTCTGTCTTCTCTGCGATTCCACTTTTTTCTTGTTTTCAAGATTGATTTTTTGCTCGCGTATTTGTTCAACGGCGTGGGATAACTGTGCCTCTAAGGAATGCACCTCAGTTCCAAGCCGTCTGTTGATCAAGGCTTCTTCTTGAGCCTCTTTTTCCAATCGTTCGTTCTCGACCTCAAGTCTATCCATGTGATTTCTCAGCTCGGCAAACGCTACCTCTGCTTCTTTCATTTCTTCCGAGGCACCATCTAGTTCTTTGATCTTCCTATCAAGTTCTTCCTGCTTGTTTGCCCATCTTATCTCAGAGTTCTTCTTTTCACCGACCATTTCCTCTTTTTCGTCCATCGCGCTTTTTAATAAAGCCTCTAATTCTTCAACTTTTTTCTTATTTTCCTCAGATACTTCTTTCAAGGAAAATTCTAATTCTTCAACTCTCCGTGTCTGTTCGCCCGATGATTTTTCAAGCAACGATTCTAACTCTTGAATCCTTTTCCCTTTCTCTTCGTTTGCAGATCTCATTTCCTCCATCTGCGCAGTAAATTCATCTTCTCTTTTCTTCTCTTCTTCGAGAATTTTCTCAACCTCATTCTTCCGCTTCATCTCCAACTCACTGTAATCTTTTCTCACGTTTTCCAGTACCTCTCGGACTGCATTAACTTCAGATTCGTTTGCACTCTCCACCTTCCTTATCTCGTTTTTAAAATTTTCTTTCTCTTTTACTGCATCTTTTTCTAATTGTTCTACTTTTTCTTTTAACTCTTTCGCTTGGGCTGAATAGCTATCACATTTGATCTTCAGTTCCTCGGATTTCCTTTGTTCGTCATCCAATTTTTTCTTCATATCCTCAGCTCGTTTTGTCTCTAGTACCAACTCAGCAATATTGCTATTAGCCTTCAAAAGCTGGTTCTCTAAATCCATTTTCTCGCTTCTCATTACCCTGGCCTCTTCATCAAACCGTTCCTCTCCTTCTCTCGCTTTTCTTCGAACCTCGATCAGCTCTTCGGAATGCCTCTTCGAGTTTTCGAACATCTCCGTTCTTGTATTCATAACTTCTTCCGACAGTTGGTCAAATTTCTTCTTCCAGGCGACACGGTCCGCATCGCAAGCCTCTTGGACTTTTGCGACGTTTTTCTCCGCTTCTTCCAATATGGCTTTCTGCTTTTTACCAAACACTTCTTTCATCTTTTCGAGGTCTTCCTCTAGTTGGTTTGTCCTCAGCCGAAACTGAGCTACGGCTGTCGCTTTATCTTCTGCCATGCTGTTAATCTTTTCATCTTAAGAGAGAAATAAAGACATGTATAAGGTCAAATGAAAAGCAGACTACAAGTAGTCACTCGTTTTCCTCAGGGATAAATGAGGGAACGCGCGTGAGAATCGCCGTGCGCGAGGAAAGGATTTTCTTTCTTCCCTCTGCGTGTCAGCTTCCTTGTAAATGGCATTTTTCACGCGCACTCGCATAATTCAAAATATGAAAATGTCATTTTTCCCATCCTACGTAAATAATTACCCAGTCCACTTTTTAAATCTGCCAATATTTTTTCGTATTCATCTCTAACTTGATCCCTTTCTTTTTCCAAAGCGTGAATCAGCTCAGTCTTTTCCTTCAACTCTTCCTCAAATCCTTGCAACTTTGTACACAACTCATCCACCTCCTCTTTTTTCAAACTTATTTCTCTTTCGTAGGCAGCTCTGTCGTCATGCGCTCGGGCGTTGCTGGTTTGGAGGCTCCCTTCCAGTCCTGCTTTCAAACTCGTAAGAGCTTGAATCTCTACAGTGGATTCCTGGAGTCTTTTTTCTCTCACGTCAAGTTCTTGAGCCAACTCGGACTTTAAAGAGCGTTCCCTTAACACAGTGGCTTTGAGTTCTTCAACTTCTTGGAAACACTGCTCCTGGACATTCTTTAACTGTTCGACCAATTGTTTTCTAAGAGAAAAATGGAAATTTAGTTCCAGCGAGGAGTTTTATCTTGCAGTTCTCTTGTCATGCGATAGAATTCTCACAAAATACTAGTTCCCACGTTCTCTTTAGAACAACCGCGCTAACAGAGACCTAGAAGCGACTCGAGAGAAAATCTCGTACTCGAAACAAGAGTGTCTTTCTAACTTTATGACTCCCAAGAGTCTACGTCGAGCTCCTATAAACAGGTTCTACTAACCGAATAGACAAAGGGGAAAAGATTTTACAAAGAACAACGTTTGATCTTTTTCCAGGCGAAGAAAAACAATGCATTAACAATGTTCAGTGCCTCCGGGTCTAATACCTGTCTTTTCCTTCTACGTCTAGCCTTTCCTCAAGCTCCTGGATCCTACATTTGGCAGCTATATAGTTTTCCTGTCACAAAAGAGAAACAAACTAGTTAAGGATTCTACAAACAAGCGAGAACTTTCCAAAGGACGCAATACAATCGATTGCACTCCGCTAACCAGCCTTTTAATAATTCGGTTCAAAGAAAAAAGAAATAACGGTAGAAGTTCCTTTTACCAAATCGCCTTGAAAGCATTTGTAACATTTGTAAATTTTGTACTTTGAAGTTGAAGGCCACTGGCTCGTCACGCAACAACCCCTCCCCTTCCCCCGCCCAAGGAGGAATGCGCGCAAGGGAGGTAAAAACGTTTCTGCGTAGAGACGACACTAGCCTACGAGTACGAGCAAGCGTCATTTGGTAGATATCGTGGGAAGTCCAGCGCGAGACACGCGCGAAAGGGGATGCAAGAGCAAGGGGCTCTTGGGCAGCGCCGTAGCTAGTATGAGGCCAACCGAGGCACTCGCCTCGGTAAAATTTTGACGAATTTCGCCGATCATTTTTATTTTACATAAGCGATCATCGGATATTTTTAACGCATCATGATATTACAAAGAATTCAGCAATTCAGTCAATATACTATGAAAAAATTACCATATCATCGATCTCAAGGGGCTACGTACGTTAACTCAAATTTTTTTTGAACAAATACTGATCAAAACCATTGGCGAGGTTAACGGTCACCCAGATTATGTAGCTTGTTTCTGATTATTGCTTTTTAAATTCCACTTAAATTAACTCGAAAAAAAGTTACCGAAAGGCCCAGAAAACGCTGCAAATCGCATTTCCGAGAGACTAAAATTCAAAATTTCTCGGGGGGGGGGGGGGGGGGGGGCCATGCCCCCGAACCCCCCTAGCAACTCCCGCCTGCCTCGGTTGGTCGTTTGGTCTGGCTACGGCACTGCTCTTGGGCTCGCGCGCAGATCGCTTCGCTCACCACTCGAAATGAAGAGCTTCTCGCTGGTTATGGCGACAACTTCTAGAGGTGGAAAAAACAAACCTTGTAAGATGAGTGTGTTTCCTCGGCGACCTCTAGTTTCTCTTTCAAAGCGAGGTACTCTTCTTGGTTTACTGAGGAGGACAGTTCAGACTTCAACCGTTGCTTTTCAAGTTCAAGTTCGATGACTCGACTGTCTATGTTTACTGATGCTATAGGGACGTGACTCTGCGAAAAGTCTAGAGAATAAGAGAAAAATGTCTTAACTTAAAACTTCTAAACATTAACCAAATAAGGGACATAAATATTACTGCAGGCTATTCTTTTAAAATTGAAAAAAAAAAAAACCAAATATGGTGAAACTTGCACAGATACGCGGAGTCCTGGTACGGGAGCTTTACAGCGTTGCTAGATCAGCACGCGGAAAAATAATGAGAATAAATTTAGCATTGTACGTAGTATATAGGTATTGTCGCCATGTATAACTGCAAAATCTATGACGTCAGATGGTAACAGTGTACTGTTATCCATAATGTTTTGACAAATCGCGGAGATTTACTTTCAAAAATCTGATGACGTGGAAGTTTCGTAGAAAATCACTTAATGACTGGTCCCTTGGGAAATTGATTAACTTTGTGTGATTTTCTTTCCAATTTTAAATGCCGTTTTTTTTATGTATCAATCTAATTTACTTTTTTTTCTCAAACAATAAATTCTCGTGAAATGAGATGTTTTCATCGGAAACAGTCACTCTCAGTGTAGGGGGACCGCTAATATCATCGTTACAATCATCACCTTCTGTGGATGAAGACCAGTCCCCCTCTAAGAGAACATCATCAACTTCAACTGTATGTAGCCGTTCCCGTTTCATCTCCGCTGTTTTAGATGCTGCTTTAACTGCCTAAGAAAGACAACGTGAAAGAAAAGCTCTAACCTTGAAGCCCTTTAACTGAGGGTAGAAATTAACTGAGGGTAGAAATTAAAAAACGGGTTTTTAGAAATCTTAGAAAGGTTTAAGCTCAAACTGGGGAGGGGGGAAGCGAGGTCTTTGTTTAGTGAGCTTGAGTGGACGTCAGTTATAAGTGGAAACGCACAATTTTGCTGGCAAAGTAGAATGAAAAACAAGCCATGACATGGTTGAAACTATGAAGACGTTGGAATCTAGCCGAGCCCAGAAAAATAATAAATCTAGGAGAATCCATATTCTAATACAATCCACTTGGAGTCAACTATTTTTCTAAAGAAACGTCCGATAATGTTTGGCCTCTTTAATAAATAGCCTGAGTTTCAGCCCTCCCCTTGAGTCGCATATTTCCGAGAGTGACCTCTGAATTAACTACAGGCCACCTCTTGTAGTCTTAAAAATCCAAACGCTTAAACCTTTCTAAGACGGTTGAATCAGGGGTCTCTTTTTTTGGACAAACGTTCATCACCTTGTTGATCAAGTAGGGGCACTGATTCAAGATAAACATCCGTCTGTATTAATAATAATAATAAAAAGAATATTATGAATGAATTTGAATAAGTACGTGTCCGTTACCTCTTCCAAGTCTTGTTGTAACTTAGTAATTATCTGCTCCTTTCTGCTTAACGTAGCTTCTAATTCAGTTGTTTTGAACTCCATGTGGTGAATCTTACTCTTATACCGCTCTATACTTGATTGCAAACGTTCTGTTTCCACTCGCTAACAATAGAGGAAATGACAAAAACGTGGTTGGACTCAGTCAAGAACGAAGTAAGAGTATTTATCTGCTAGATGATATTTTTTGGTATTATTAATATAGATCATAAGATGTAGCTTTGTCCAAACCATGGGCTGGTGTACCTTTCCACGGTTGCGTTTTTCAACTTTTGCAAGAGCAGTAAGCGAGTATCCATCAACACAGCTGGGAAGACGGCCTTCACTCGAGGAAAGAAAAAGCGAAGGGGTGAAGCGAAGAGGTTGCAACACAAACAAAGTCGCAAAATTTTTTAAGACTCCTCACCATACAAACGTCTGAAGAATTCTGCGACTTTTCGTTAGTTTTTAACCTTGGCAACTTAATTGATTTGAAGGAGTTCTTTGCAGAAGTGTTGAAGGATTTCCGCTTACTTGTCCCAGTCAAAGACTGAGAAAGCTCTGTTAGTGAGGTCATTTTGACCGACACCGATTGGGAGACTGGAAACTAAAATATTGGTTTCCAAAATGGCGGAGAGTATCAGCCTTTCTTTCTTTTTCAAATCTGAGTGATCTTGCCGCGTCAATAATATGTGTGATTGTCACTGAGGACACTGTCGCCTAAGGTGCAACTGGTTTCGTCCCAATTGTACAGGTACAATGCAAACAGCTAGTTCATATCATGTCTTCTGCACATGTTAAAATCCTTAGGGTGTATTTCAATGGCACTTTTAATTTGTCCATTAAGAACCCATGCAGTAATGCCTTGCTTGTTGAGTTCTGAGGCCGGCTTTACCAGCTGTCGAAGTCGGCCCTTTCTCTAGCTGCTATTCCCCAGACTTGGAAGGGGGCACATTTTTCTATTAACTTGGTGCATTAACTTGCTAATGAAAACAGAGATTTCATTTTGTTTTGTGATCAAGTGAGGGACATGAATTTTGCTACACAGGGAAAGCCTTTAAATGAAAAATAAATGTCCTTTGTTTACCCTCGGATGTATTTATAGTACCATTGCCAGCAGGGCCAAGTAAATGCCTGAAACAAATAATTCAATTTAAATTACAAGTCCAGCGCTTTAACCACCTGACCACGCTGCCTCCTCTGAACTTTTTGCTCATTCAACAACTCACCTCATTTTCAAACTGTTCCTTCTCCTGCATAAAGTTTGCAACTTTTTGCTCTAGATCACCACATTGCTGCTTAAAGGTTTGCAGTTCAACAACTTTTTGTTTTAATCTGTATAACAAAAACAGAGTGGTGTACAAATTGCACTTACATATAAAAGATATGAGATCCCTAGCTAAGTAGGCTTATCCTTCTGACAGTCGCAATCTCTTTCGCAATCTCTTTTTGACAATCAAAATGTATCAATCTCTGCCGCCCCGCACCCGTAACAATAGTCTCAATTTGAACTGTTCTGCTAAACACTAAATGTAAAAAATATTATTGCACCAAAACAACTGTACATGTATTCGATGATTTTCTGCACACTGTACAAACTCTAAGATTCGGTGATTGTTGTAAAACAAGTTGGGTGCCCTACAGTGAAATAAAATGAATTTCCAAGGTTGCTCACTCCAGTTCCTTTTTTTTCCAGTTTGTTTAAGTTTCAAGTTTGTACAGGACATGAACAATGATGGAAAAAATAATTGTTACCTTGCATTTTCACTTTCTGTCTTTTCAAATTCAGTTTTAAAGTGTCTCATTATCTCTAACTCTTCCGCACATGACAATAACTTTGCAATTTCAGAGCGCAGTCCAATAATTGTTGCATCTACAAACCAAAAATATAGAAACACTTTTATTAAATAGGTCAGAAAAAATAATAGAGGTCATAAAAAAATGCAACAAAACATTTTTCTGTTTTGCCACAGATCTAACTGAGCTGCAAGTTACTAGATTAGACTTTTCAGGATAGCTCCAAAATAGAATTTGTTTTGCCATTCATGATCAAACATTTGCGAGAACTAGACTGGGCATGGATGTATATATCCCTTCGGCGACAGATAGTTTATGGACTGTTGGCCAAATGGCTAAAGTATTTACTAAGGAAACTTGTTAGACGGTTAGTAGTTTGTTAGCTGACAGAGGCATCACTGTACAATGTCATCTGTGAGTCATCTGCTGCCCCAACATTTGGCCATCTGTCGATTGACAGTAAGCTAAAAGTTATTCTTTAAGGTATTATTGATTAAAAAAGAGACACTCTGTTGAAGTGGCCAAGTGACGAAATTAAGAGCAAGTTAAGTTATTTTGGTTGTTTAGTTACAGATTTGTATTTCCCATACATGCACGTACCTCTTGCATCAAGCTCCTTATTCTTTTCAGTAAGTTCGGCTTCTAATTCAGATTGTACACGAATTTGCAAGTCCAGTGAGTTCTGCAGCTTAGTAACTTTCTGCTGCAGTTTGTTCAACATAAGCTGCAATAAGAAGCAGTAACATTTTCCCCTTTGAAAATTTAAATAATAATTATTTTAATTAATTCATCATTAATTCATTACATATACCGCTTTACTGGAACACTATGCTATAAGTCCTTAAAATCACAGCCAAGAAAAACAAAAACCCAACCCTAATTCCAATATTGTCTGTCCAATCAGTTTGCATTTTGCGGTCATGAAAGACATCACTGAGATCATAGTAACTCAAAAATGTTTCTTCCAGCTTTCAGTGGTATTGAATCAGTAGTGTTATAATAATATTTCAAAGTAGTGCTACAATCAGAGGGTCCATTGTTGAAATAAAAAGTCAATATTAATTACCTGGTTCTGTTTGCTCCTTAGTTTAGGAGATGCCACAAGAGATTTCAAAGGACTGTTAGTGAAGAAAGCCTCAACTGGTGACTGTATTGTTAATGGCGATGAAAATCCACTACCTGATTGATCCAACTTCTGGTTTTCTGAAACATTTACTGTTATGAAAATCAAATGAGACTCTTAGTGAATTGCATTCCTTTAAGTTGTTCTGTTTAAAAATCAAAAAGGACTAATTTAATTTTTACTATTATCCAACACAAAATCAAAATGTTTTACAAATAATGTCAATAATTTTTGAAACAATGTTAGCCCAACATTAGATACTATGATCAACCAATGTTGGGCAACTAACAGTTGTACCTTAGGACAATGCTAAAATGCTAACGTAGAAAGACATTATTTTAATTTCTTTCTACATTAGCTAATCACAGCACTAGCACATAGCTGATAATAATATTATACTTAACCTTTTCTGCACAAAATGTCATTAAATGACTCTTCCGTCAGGCTACCAGAGTTCAACTCAGTCAGGACAGACTCGATCAAATATTTGAAAGTGAATTGATTTTCAACATCCATACCGGTGATCTGGTTTATAAATATGGCCACATTCTCACACTGTGTTGCTCCATAAAGCAAAAGTGTGATCATCTGTTAATTGAAAGAAAATAGAAATTAATATTGAAAACGTTTATGAGAAGACAGTGTGCACTAGACACAGCAAACACAGTCTTTTAATTTACTTTACTGTCTTTAACCCTCAGTAAGGAGTGTAAGGAAAAATGTGCTCAACAAGAAATGGAAACTAAGACTTCACTAATGGCCAGACACCTTGAGCACTTATATATTGTATATTCAGGTAGCCTGCGAAGCGCAGACGTATTTCCGGTCGTCGCTTCTCTCCCCCCAAGAATTAGCTATTTTTGGAGGGAGAGAAGCGATGACCAGATATACGTCTGCGCTTCGCAGGCTAATATTCAGGGTGCTAATTGAAAAAAATTTAGAGTAGGCAGCTGCTATGAAGCATAGCCAACCATGTTAATAAAGTTTGAGAGCTATGAGCTGACTTTTATTGAAGTAGCCAAGGATATACATATATATATATATTTTTTTTTTTGGGGGGGGGACGTTGTTGTGATTTGAACAATAAAACTGAGGAGTTATTAGGCATGGGAAATAAATCATTCACAATGGGTAAAAGCGAGAAAATAAATGGAAAATTTAATACACACCTTTCCTATCTCTAACTCATCCCTTTTCTCTAGATTTTCAGCATCTACAACGGTGGTAATGTCAAATTGATGGAAGCCTAAAGAACAATAAAACTAAATTTGAAAATTCACTATAAACATTATTAAAAATTATTATAATATTATCATTATATTAATGTGAAATAAATACTGTTATTAATAATATTAATATTACTGTTGTATTAGGGCACAGTCAGATTGTGTGTTGAAACCTTGTAATAAATTAGCCAGATAATGATGAATTAAAGAATATTATAAATGTAAAATTCAGTTGTTTTTTTGTAAAATTCAGTTGTTTTTACGCAAAAGAATAATCAAGCTGGGGGTGGGAGGGTCAGAGGGGTACGGAAGGTGGGAGTTCTTTAAGAGCAAAAGGTGGAAGAAATAGGGGGAAATTAAGCAACAGTGCTTAATATTTGGCAATTGCAACAAGGCCAGGGGAGGAAGCCAAGAAAAAAGGGACAGGAGCCGGAAATACAAGGCATACAAGTTGGAGGCAGGAGGCTTGGGCCCCCTGTCTCCTAACCCATTTGTTTGTGTCTGTAAAAGTGCCCCACTGGTTATGGGCCCCAAACACTTACCAGCTACAGTACACGAACACACATGTTGAACAGAACCTAAAAGCGAATGCAATGAGCTTCCTCACCTCCAAGATAAGAGATGATGAGGGACAGAACTTGTTCAACGTCAAATACATCGCTGTCACTTGGCAAATCTTTTGCTGTTTCTTTGTCACTAGAAGGTTTTATCAAAAAGTCATTTACTTAGGCTTAATTAGCATGTACGGGGGTATAAGACTATAAAGAGGGCTGGCTGTCTTTCAAATATAAACAGCAAATTGTAGTGGCGCAGTGAGAATGATCATGTTTATCCGTGCTTACATTAAATGAAGAATGTCCAGCAGCAGACTTTTAGCGCCGTCGTCTGTGATTTTCCCAACTTTTTTACCATCACTTGAAGCATTTGAGTTGATCTGCAACATATGGGAAAGAATTTGATGATCTGAAGCAGATGCCTTCCTCTCAATTTAACAAAACAAGTAAGCTTTGACTGTAAATTTTCGCTTCGATCGACGTAAAAAGGTTAAATAAATTGCAGTGATTCGAAGCCTTGAAGAAATCGAAGATGGCGCCGCACTTACCCAGTCAAGTAGAAATCTAGAGTTAGCTGGATTCATTTTGTAACCCCAAAAGTTCGAAAGCTATCTCCACACAGCATTAAATCCTTTTCATCAAAAAACACACTGAAGATCGATGTATCTACAGTAAGTAGTACCGAATGTACAGCGTATTTGGCGGTTGATTTTGAATTAAGAAGCCTGTCCCACAAGCCTCAACGGTCTGAACTCGCCTTGTAACCAAGCCTGTAGGATAGGATTTCCTCCAAGGGTTTTGCAAGATTGTTTTATTAATTTATTGAGCAATTTTTGACTCGTTTATTAGACGTGATTGAAGGAGATAACCCAAACACTTGTGAGAAACTTATCTCAGACAATTTTAGCGGGAATGGGCTGTTGTTTCAGTAGCGAGGATGAACCAGACGGTCAAGTAAGTTTGATGTTCCTTGCGTTTTCACAGTGTCATGTGACTGTCATCGTAATTTTCAGTGCTCTGATTTTTTGGTTCCTTGGAAGCTATTTGTGATTATCAATGGTATTCTTCCATGTTTTTTTCCCTTCAATCCTAGAGACTGCTCTCAAGCCAGCACACTTTCAAGCAAAATTGTTCCCACATAAATAAATAAAAACGGTACTTCGATCACATGTATGATATTTTTCGTTGTTCCGAAAGTCCGCACATGGTGATTAAAGCTCATTTTGTTAGGTTGTTGTTGATACAGACAAATCATTCCGTTTTCTGTTGTGGCTACTTTTTTTTTTCGGGAACAAAGAGAACTCTTAAGATTAATTAACTGGACTAAATAACAAAAACTTTCAAGAGGTTAATATACATGGCTACGTGTGAAGACAGGAAACTGTGCTGTGATCCTACAGGTCACAAACGAGCAACATTCTTTTGCAGCAGAATCGAAAATAAAACTTTGATACTTGCTTGCATGTTTTCTAGCCTAGATTGAGTTTCATGTTTAATGCAGATTTGCACAGGTATACAAATGATTTCATCACATTCTTTATCATGCACAATTCAAACAGAGTAGTCTAGAGGCTGGGACCCCTTATGACCAACATGGAGATCAAAGTGTCAGTCAGCTTCTTCAAAAAAAATAAAAGAAATTAATGTTTAATGAATGTCTTTATATCTGATAAAGACATGGCTAAACTTTACGTCCACTTTTTTAGACCAAACTATCCCCAAATCTAAATACATGTATTAGTGCAAGATTTTGAAGTTGTTCAAAAAACTTGCAGTCATGTATTATAAGTGTAAAAACTCTTGGGTTCACCTTGAGTTTTTAAACCTGATAATACCACCCTGCTTGTTTTTTAAACAAAGCATAAATCATTCCATTCCCATATAAAAGCATAATAATAAATAATTTATTTAAATAATTATTATTTCCTTTTTCTCCTATGAATAATAAGGGGATGAAGTCAAGAGAAATTCTGAATCAAAATACATGTAGATTAAATACTGGATTAACCTGAGATTGGATTTTACCTCAACCAGCTGCACAAAAGACTTGTTTTTAGGCCTGGTATTAAACAGTCAGAGAGGGCAAATGTTTGAAAGCATGTGAAAATCATGCTTGTTTTCTTGTTCATTCTTTAAATCCTGGCTAGGCAAGTGGGACTAGCCTATGCACAAAGAAATTCCTATGCATAGCATGCATAATTTGACCAATCATAGCCAAACTACTTGGTTTGATCGATACACGTACTTAACAAGTTTGGGAAGCAATTTGTGCCAGAGATTCTTCTACTTACCTGCCCAGAATATTGTAGAGCGAACAAGAAACCTCAACACACAGGGTACAAGAATTCAGAATCATGCTTTCCATTTTTTTCAAATTAGTCTCCTAGCCTAGTTCCCTAAGCATTGACTAATATTTTTCCTTTCCAACCATCTATTTTGGTTTCTATGAAAATTCACAGAAAGGGTTATTTGGAGTCCTATGAATAGTGAAAAAAAAACAGTGCAACTAAAATTGAACAGTTATCTCAACACACTATATCTGGAAACAATCCTAAACAATACTCATGGCAGTCTAGCACAAACTGTTTCTATCAACAGAGTTCTGTTTCAAACTGGCTAAAAAAAATGTTTAGAAAATTGTTTGGTGGTCATTGTAAGGTATGTGTGACAGTAAAGTGTAATTTTTGTAATTCTTTTAGGTTGAGATTGCTTGTTTTCAACTTTTAGAGGTCCTTTTCATCCTTCCATGTACATCTACAGAACTAAGACTTGAAAGTGCTTTATATTACTTACTTCGTACTCTTGGTCAATGCCTAGAAGATGACAGGAAGAAAACTGACTCCATATGGCTCAATCTCTCATACAACTTTCTAGATCTGTAACATTCTTCAGACCCACATCCCTTAGCAGTCATGTTTATATATGTAGTTGTCAGACTTCCTCTTTTAGCTTTCCAATGTGTAGTCACCCATCTTATCAGCTGTTGCACTGGAGACTCTTCATGATGAAAAACATGTATTAATGTGCATGTTTTCATCTACAGAGGCAAGCGAGTGAAAGAGATCCTCTGTTGGGAGGATCATCAGCACCAATAGCTAATGGACAAAGACCTGTGTAAGTTGATTTAGTTTTTTCTATGAGATTTAGGAACAGGGCTGTCACTAAAATCTTCTCCCTGGCTACTTAGAGCGTTACCCTAGGCTACTTTCACAGAAAACAAAAAGAAAATAAACCAAAAGAGCACCCTTGCTGTTCATTTCCCCATCTACCAGTAGCATACACCTGACAACTTGAAATCTTAGTTACAGCCCTAAAAAAAATACACGAAGAAAATAAAATAATATGTTAACCTGTTGATCAGTCCATAGTTGGTGTACCTGCTTGACTTGTTGGCAAAACATCAGGGCTCAAAATAATGGCCAGGCAATGGACAATGTCCGGCCAATGTGACCAATAATCGGGACAAACTTTCTGTTGGCTGGTCATTTTGACCGGGAAATAAAATTATTCACATTAGTTCTGAACGTAAAAAAACAGTTCAATCATAAAATATTTTAGCTGCTTGTAGTTATAGATTCAGAGAATACATATGCGACAGTCTCATTCTGCAGCTCTGTGAATGCCAATTAGCGGTTTTCTCAACATTTTGACCAGTCACAAACGAGGCATGACCTTGCTAAAACTTGTTTGGCCAGTCAACATGACCGGACACTGCCCAAAATGATTTTGAGCCCGGAAACGTGTATTTATTTTATATCTGTAGATCGTTATAAATTTTTGGCATATTACTGATTATAATGATGATGTTGCCAGTAAACAAATTTGACTGTCTTAATAATAATAATATTATTATCTAATGTTGATGTTGCTGTACTGTATTTGCTTTGCAGAGACGATATTCATAATTCCAGCACAGGCCCTATATCAAAGACAGATGAACAAGCTCTACTCAGTAGAATACTTCATCAGACAGCACAGTATGTTACCAGACTGAACACTAAAATTTACCACCTAGGGAAAATAATGTTTGAACTTTTGGAATTGACCAAAGTTTTTGAAAACAAAGTCAAATTCCCAACCTCTGAACAATGAATCTGTTGTACTTTTTGTTGCATGATCGAATTGGGATGACTCTCAGTTGTGTGTGAGAAAATTAAATTCAGGTTAAAATGGTTTCATCCTAAGTTGATTCTCAATTTGCTTTATCTCCTTATTTATTTATGATCATAGATTGTCAGGGCTAGGAAAATTGACTTAGGCTGAAACCATTTTAACCTGTGAACTTTTTTTTTGACCCACAACAAATCCACATCAAGTTACTCTCCTCAGAGTGCTCTTTATTCTATTTTTGTTACTCAAAGAATTAGAAAACTGAAGAAGGCTAAAATCCCTGACAAGGGGACAAGGAAATATAAAAAATAGTATCATGTTACAAAAACAAAACTTGCAAACAACAGCTGTTGCAAATTCTAAGTTGCAATGTACACAATTGTCCTTCGTTCTTTTTCAATACAGCGACGTTATAGATGTGTCTTCAATTGAACCTCACAGTATAGAAAGAACAGAGTATATGGAAAGATCAAGACAATACATGTAAGTTTTGGATAGTCGCAGTTTGGACATCATCAAGTCAATTTTAGTTTTGCTTAGATGTCCTGTTTCCCTTATCCTCCAAGTAATACTGGTAAATATCATTGATTTCTTAGGGCCAAGCTATCAGGTATTAATAATTCCAATATTCAAAGCGCTACTGAACTTCCAGCTGGAGTTAAGGTCCCACAGTTAGTTCTTGCAAGTGAACCTGTTCCACAATCAGATGTAGCCTTTGTAAGTATTGTTATGGTCTGTACAGTATCTAAACATACCTGTTATAGGAATGAATGGTATTGATTCCCAGAAATGAAGCAGCTCTTCAGCCATATGTGTTGCATCACTAAGCATTATTCTGACCTTCTCTTCATGTTGTTGTTTGTTTTCTGTTTTCAAATAATTGATGGGTCTTTTGAGCAACAAATCTGATCTTCTTAGCAAGGGGCACTTAGCTTATTTTCCTGCTAAAATATACCTAATAACAAGAAAACAAAGAGCATCTCAAAATATCTTAACTGTAACTGAAACCAGTTCATCCTAAACAAACCTCACGATTGTATATCATGGTCTCCGACTGAAATTACCTTTTAAGTATTGTTCTTGAAAAACAAGAATGGAATCAATGACTTTACTTTGTACTGACGCTTTTAGTGCGCTGGTGCGTGGACTGAAAAGGAGACAAAACTTTTGAAAGGTCACTTGCTGTTTTCAGTTAGGTTTTCATTGCCAAGATATTCAGTTATAGACAGTGTGCCAAAAGGAACTGTCCATGAAGCAGAGTTGACAATATACCGTAAAATTCCGAAAATAAGCAGCCCCTGGGGCTTATATTTTTCAAAGGCACTTTTTGAGGGGCTTATCTACGGAGTGAAATTTGCTTTTCAAAATCGATTGGGCTAGCCTTATAGTTAAAACGAAATTTACCCTTTTTGCGTTCTTTTGAATTTGAGGGCAATTTCCAAATACAGGCCCAGGAGGGGGGGGAGGGGGCTTATATTTGGAGGGGCGATTTAACGGAGGGTTTTTTGCGTCACATGTTTGGGGGCTTATATTTGAAGGGGCTTATACATGGAGGGGCTTATTTTTGGAATTTTACGGTATGATAGTTTGTGACTAGGGATGCAGAAAAGTGTCCATTGTCCATATTAACCAGTGTTTGTGTCCATAAAGTGCTCAGGGTTCCACTGTATTCGCTCAGTGTGACTGTTGTGAATGAATTCTCATTTTTAGGTGATAAGAGCTGCAAAAGAAGCAGATGCATCTCTATCCGGCTTCCATGTTGAACCCAGAGATGCACTGGTGGTAGAGTTTGAATCATCATAGTCTAAATCGTAAGGAGTAGCTGATATTCAAATATTTATTAAAATTCCAGCTATATAATGCATTCCATGCTAGTAATGAAAATGAGTTTCACAGTGAACTTTCTACCATGGAAATGGTGACCAGTGAAAGTTAAGAGAAGGGGG
>NC_133209.1:2772500-2802500 GCF_958299795.1 Porites lutea
TTTTCCAAGTCACCTCAACCACTGGCAGAATAAAGTTCACCTCCTTCTCCTTCGCGAATTCACATTCTTTCAAACTTATCGTTGTCTCTTTTGTAACCACTCTGCAAGGCATTTATGCAATGCTGTCTGCCGAGTGGGGGCAGGGAAGGACACTGCAATAACTTTAAATGACTAAGAATTCATGTTATTAGTCATGTTTTAACTCCCATCCCATTATGATTGTTAAAAGCTCTATAGTATTACAAACGGTTTGAAGAATAACCAATGTTACCTCATTAACTGCCCCGCCATGGATACCCGTGCTGATTCCACATTGTGTATTTGACCGCTTCGCACGCTGAAAAAACAAATTAACTCACTTCAGTTGATTCAGTGGACCAGAACTGTTACAGCTCTTAGTATTACTTAAGTGCCACCTAGCTATGATTCATATCCTCTCCATGTTACTTGACAAAGCAAACATTAAACAGCAAGTCACTGGGGTGGATCCAGGATTTGACGAAGGGGGGTTCGGATACCGCCAAAGACGGTAGCCCCTAGGGGGTCCGGGGGCATGCTGCCCCGGAAAATTTTTAATTTTAGAGCCTCTGAAATGCGATTTCCAGCGTTTTCAGGGGCAATTTGAAGTGGCTTAATTGCTCTAAAGTCACCTCCATTTTTGTGCTAACTACAGTAGCGTGGCTTTACGCAATGCCGGAATTGGAATGATTGGCAGATTTGGCATAAACTGTCACTTTTGGCGGGACATGTAAGCGTTAATAAGCAGTAATTTTATAGCTCAAGCGGACGTACTAGAGGCCATTTTCAACTAGGCACAAATTTGTCTTGTTTTTATTGCTGTTTTCGCGAACAGAGACACAAAGAAATATCATTTTCAAAATATATATTTATTAGCTGAGTTGGTTCACTTTTTTTTTAACCACGCATTTGTTATACGTTTTTACGTTCAGTTTAGGGAGTTCGACCGCACCACCCGAACCACCCCTAGATCCGCCCCAGAGTCAGACATTGAGGGAAAATGGCAAAACAGTCCAGAACTATGCTTAAGCATGGCCCAGTGTACCCTGGAAACTTTTATTTGCCTATGGGCAACAGGGAAATCTTACTTTTTGCACAAATAATTCATAGATTCATAGCTTTTGGGTACCCCACAAGTTTAGGAACAATCATTTAGCAAGCAAGTGTCTGTCAAACAAATGCTAGCAATCAGAATAAAATATCTACGGTGAGTGCGAAAAGAGGTTGTGGGTTTCAGTACAGCTCGGGCTACAAGTGTAGCTGCAGAGTAACGTATCTTTTGTGGGTAAAATTGTTATCAGATTTAGCCAGAATTTCCTTTGTCTCTTTAGAGTATTTATGGATAGGAAACAACGAAATTCCTGATAATTCAAACTAACACTGGTTTAATCTGAGAATGGATTTTACCTACAACATATCACATGGTGAAACAGCTACTTGTTCATAGCCATACAACTGCAGGGCCACTATAGATACAGATCCACATAGCTACATAATAACATGGAGAAATAGCTGGTAGCCAAGTGATCATGTTACTAGTAAAAACCAGGCTTAACTACATAGTGCAAGAATGCGCAGTGTTGGACAACAGCTGTGCCATACCTCCATTCTATACCCTCTTCTAAAGAGCCAAAGGTAGACGGTCTACTTTTAAGAAATGTTTGCATAGATGAAAGAGCTTCCATAGCGGTACCTGGAAACAACAAACATAGTTTCTATCACAGTTTTTTTCCACACTTGAAAAAAATCAGAGCTTGTGTATCGTTTTCATGTGCGATCTACATTAATAGCGTATTATTATGTAATTCATTTTCCTTTCCTTTTTTCTTTGCTTGCGGCCGTAAATCAGTATTGAAGGTAGAGTTGCTTAAAGATCAAAATTTGAAATCTCACTTGTTGCCTCTAATCATTCCCTACAGAAGTAGTGGGGAGAAGTTAATAAAATATCAAGCAAATTCATCTCAGTGATCATGTCTTTAATTCTCATGACCACTCTGTTTTACAAAGCATTGATATTACAAGGAGAAATTTGATGCTGATCACCCTTAAAGGGTTAAGGTTATTTTTACCTTCCACCACATCAATAACTGCCAGACCACTTAGAGATGGGCCCAACAACCCCTGAACTCCAACATGGACAGCTATTGCTCCACCCATGCTGAAAAATATACATGAACATAAATCTAACATTATAATTGTCACCAGAAGAAAAACCTTATGATTTGCAAGCATGCTCTCCAGTTGAGGGATATCATGAGAAGTCACATGCAAGCAGCATGCAAAAGAAGACGCAAGAGGGAGTCTCCATTTTTCCACCTCCCAGCTTTGCAGCTCACAGGTGCATTCTCTTTGTGACTGGCTTCATATTTTGCAACCTCAGAAAGAAGAAGTTTCTCACAGGGTTACATTTCATTTGAATCTTGTGTGAAAAAACAGGGTTCCAGTTTTCCGTGTCTGCTTTTCCTAATTTTTTAAAAACCTGGTTTAAGTAAACATGTTTAGTTAGTGTGAATTGGGCATAACTGACAGAAAACTAGTAATAATAAATTTTTAGTGTTCCTTGAAGACGGGGCATCATTACATGTAGTTGTGCATGGTGACATTACTTAGGATGTGTAGTATGTCTCTAGTCATACAAATGCTTACCTGTGGCCAACCAGAAGAATTTTCGGCCTTGAATCAACATCTTCATAGATCTTGTCCACAACATCCTTCACATCTCTAAAATTAGATCACAAACACAATAAAAAAGATTTAATAACCTCTGTTTCTTTGCATGTTATTCATTTAAATCAAAATTGAATGAGGTGTCTACTGGTCCTAATATCACCAAACACACCATCTGATCTCAGGAAGCTAATAAGGCTGCTTACATGTAATAGCAGCACATTGCAAGCAATGCCTTCCCTTTTACTATTTGGGAGAAAAAGTTTGTGTGCTAGATACTTCCTCATTGTTTTTCAATACTAATTTACATATCCAAAGGTAAGCTCACTGACGCGTTCTGATGAACTGAGGAAAGAAAATGACTGCTTGCAGTACAGAGTAGAAGAACAAAAAAATTTCGTTACACTTACTTTGCTAGGGTATCTGCTGATAAATTGTAATCATCTTCGGTCGTTGTGTCACCTTAAGGAATTAAGTACACTGCTGTTTACTACAATGTATATGTTACAGGTCAAAATTAAATTCAGATTAAAATTTTTTAACCTAGGTTGCTTCTCTGTTTCCTTTAGTCTCCTAGCCTTATTTCATGAATAATTAGGGTTAGGAGACACAAGAAATTGAGAATCAACCAAGAATAAAATATCTTAACCTGAACTTAATTTTTGCTTGTAACATATACATAGTCTCCCTAATCATCTCCCACTAAGGACCATTGTTACTATGGCTAATTCCTTGATGTATGCCCCACACAGAAAGTCTATGCTAACTAGATTCTGACCCCTGATTTCCCTTGCTGCAAGATCTACCATCATCATCATCATCACAATCATCATCCTCAAAAAAAATTTAAAGTGAGTAAACAACTTCACGCAAGTGCAATCAAACCAGAACAAGGATTCAGTGGTTCCTGGTATGGATTCGTCCAGAGCATCTTTTGCCTTTCCCCCAGATAAGGGTAAAAAAGGCTTTGTATGATATTATGGGGGTTGATGTAAAACATTATTTTATTCACTGAAGCATATGAGCGACCAGTTAACTTCTCGGTAATTTTAACTTTTTACAATACTCACCATGACCTCTTAGATCTATTGCCAAGATCTGACAATGGCATATTCCAGAGATTGCTTTCTGAAGGAAAAGAAATCTCCTGAGTTTAGGTGTACATATTAAGTTGTAAATACCTAATATACATTTAAATATATAACTGCACTTTTCTCCTTACATGCATTTTTGTATTAACCTTTGTGGTTATTCAATTAAGAATTTCATGAAATCTGGGATTTCTTTCAACTTAACTAATCAACAGATCGTCGACGCTTAAAATGTGTAAAAAAGTAATAACTCAGTGAGTCACGGAGTATAAACTTTGAATTATACTCACTGTAAAGACAGCCCATGATAAAGCAGAATGCCCTCCACCATGGAGCAACAGTAATAACGGTCCATTACTTCCAGCCTGGTAAACTCGAAATATCTTAAAACCACGTTAAGTAATTTTATTACATGTTGATTTTTAAATCGCAGTATTAAATTATGGTGAAATTCAGCCCAGTGACTTTCTAAACATGAAGACTTTAAAGAATAGTATAACTGACTAGTACAAAGATGAATTAGCAAATGTCTTTGAAGTTCATGGGGTCTTGCACGTAATTGTGAGTGCTACTGGCAACAATAGTTTAATACACATTTCTTAAGATTTTTACTGATTTAATTGGGAAGTAACCTGCATGGGAGGTCCCGTTTGCCCCTTACCTTTTGGCCTTTTTGTACTATTATTTGTTTTCGTTACTGTAACTATTTATTTAGAGAGACTCAGACCAATACAGTTGATAAAACAAAACAAAACAAAGTTTCAGTCTTTCCTCTCACATCTCTAGCTTTGTGTTTATGCATGCACATTTACTTGTTCAAAATAAAAGTTTGAGTGCACGAATTTTGTAACAAGTCTGCATTCAGTAACAGAATAGTACATAAGAGTCTACCTCGATCAACGAAGAAAGGATACATTTTTTTCGCTGACCCGAACATCTCTTGAAGTTTCGAAATACCCTTCCCACGACAGCGGCGTGTAATCTCTCTTCCGGCGAATTCCTCCAGAAGCACTGAATGAGGGAAAAAAAAAACAGATCAAACGGTGTGCAAGTCAGAGAAAATTGAATTATTTATACTTACAAATTACTTTTCCCTGGCCGTTTCGGAACAGAGGGTAATCCGCCGTACTTGTTTTTCAACGCTTCTCTGCGATATTCCGACATCTTGGCATTTTTTTTTTTTGCGGAGTTTTGTAATCAGGTATCGCAGGCGCAAAAGTTCATTTTGATTTTGTCACCTTGTCACGCAACTAAAAGGGAACCAGGCGTGGACTTGATCATTCGTAGAAAGAAGAAGAAGTGTCAAGAAAGGAATATAAGGTAGTTTACGTTTGTAAAGTCCTTTAGATATGCCCGTTTTATTAATTTAAAGCTAACAAAGCAACACAATAAGTCTCCCTGGAAGAATGGCTTTAACATGCTACACTTTGATACACGACATTGCATGACATGTTACAACCTTAGCGCGGTAAAAATATTCAAAACCTCCACATTCAGCATTCGTCTGCCATGAACCTCGTGCACCTAACGACTACTTTTGTTCTTGTAAATGTTTGTGTGGTAATTGCCACTGAAACAGCCAAAAAACCTCATATCTTGTTGATACTGGTTGACGATCTTGGCTGGAGCGATGTCGGTTTCCACGGGTCGAAAATTCGCACACCAAATGTCGACAAGTTGGCGAGCGATGGTGTCATACTGGATAACTATTACGTACAGCCTTATTGTTCTCCTACACGAGGCTCTCTTATGACAGGCCGATACCCAATACACACCGGTAAGATGGACCCAGCAGAGTCAGATGCAGGGCTGTGGGGTAAATAGACCTCTTTAGCGTGTATGTTTTGTTTCCAATTAAGGTCTCAGGGGAATTTTGTCCTTTCTCCTTTCATAAATTATGTGTACGTGAATAAAAAGAAATTGGGGACTGAAATTTGAGTTCTTGAGTATTATCACATGGCCTTTGGAAAAACAAAGCCTAGGTGCTAATGAGGTCTATTTTGATAATCGATAATAAAGTTAAAAGTCAGCGCTAGAAAGATCCAAGGCATTTAATAAACAAATGTGCTCTGTTGTTTTCATTCTTCTACTGGTCAAAGAGATGCAAATGAGTCTGAGGTATTTTCTGCCATCCTTGCCTGCACTCAGAGACCAAGTTATACTCTCCCCTCAGTCCCTCTCATCTTAATTTACTGGACTGGGAATAAAGCGAAAGGGCAAAAGTAGGACAATAATTATTGCACTATGGCCCCATTTTACTGCAACTACCAGAATGTTTCAGTTTGTTGTTTTCTTGTGCAAATTAAGGCTATTTGTTTATTAAACCTCTGCGGGATTGACAAATTTAAATAAGAAACCAAAAACCAAATGAATTCTGGTAGTTTTAGTCAAATGTCGTCATTGTGAAAAATAAATGGCCTATAGGGCGAATAGTGCGAAAACTAGTACACAGCAGAAGCAAACTGCAAGACTTTTCTTGGAGCAAAAATACCAGTATATGATGATTTGAAGGGGAAGTTTAGGGAAGGGAGAAGGGAGGTCTTATGGTTAGATCCATGTTATGGCATAATGGTACAATAATTATTATTATTGCTGTCCAAACAAGGAGTTCAGATTGGAATAGAAAACTAAGTACTGTAAAAATTATCAGAGATTAAAATTCATATTTTCTTGCAAGCTGAATGGTGTCATTATATGATCAATTTTCTGCTCTCTTTACAGAACTTTTAGATACTTTTAGTGCAGGTATATTTTGCTTCAGTGACAAGAAAGCCAGACTGAAATATCAACTAGGCAGTTTTTTTAGCCAGCCATACAGCATCTAGAGGAGATAACAACTACTAATGAACTCAGTATCAACACTCCTTAATTCAAAATTTGCCATGTCACTGACAATAGACTCATAAAACTCAGTAATCCCCATATTTACTGGCAATTTTTTTTTCAATTGATACTTACCCTAGATAGCGAATATGGTCAGAAATATCTCTCAGGAATCTGTGGCTTGTTCACTTCTCTCCAAGATTTTGATAATATTTCTTAGCCAATAATCTCATCTTTTTAATATCCAGATATATTTCATCTTCAAGTTAAAGACCGATAGACCGATAGGCAGAATTAGTAAGGATGATGAGATTTTCACAACCAAAGTATCCCATCATATATCTTTTGTAGTTAATTTTTCATCTCAGGTAATTATTGTTTTTCTTTTCTTTTTGGGTATGGTAATTAAATGTATGCTAGTGAAGTTGAAACAAAGGAAAAATAAAACTTACCTGAGATAAGAAGTTAACTACAACATATCTAATTGCGGCTTAGCCTCCAAAGATATGCCTCTTTTTAGTAAAACTAGTGGTCTATTATCAATCTGCATTCTGATTGGTTGAGCTACTACTAGGCTATATGTTATAGCCCCTAAAGTAGCGAAAAGCACCGGCTTTGAAAACCAAAACAATGGCGGCTGAATCGCGTTTTGCTAGCTAAAGTTGTTTTGTCTTGATATTTTTGACCAACTATATTTAGTTGGTTGGCCTTCGGGATCAAGGAATAATTGTTAAATATCATACTTTACCCTATAATTTCACCTACCTGTCTATTTTAATTTTACAGGTCTTCAGCATAGGGCAGTTCTATGTTTAACTCCTTTTGGCTTACCTCTACATTTTTCCACCCTTCCAGAAAAGCTACAAGAAGAAGGTAAGTAGTTTAAAGTACACCAAGATTGCGTGAGCATTAGGTTAACGGAGCATCTCTTTATTTCGTGTGTTTACTTCAGCAATCATCTGCTTCATAAGTTAAGATCTTCAGCTTCCCATCACACCCCGCACGTCACCTGGGTGAGGTTCAACAGAGATGATTAGGAATATTCAAGTCCAATGTAGAGGAGACATTGTTACATCACATTGCCATGGTATATCTGGATCTCAACAAGCCCTGGTCTTGCGGGAAAAAAAAATGGACAGGCATGACTTACCTGTGCACAATTATTGCACTCAGGAACCAAACGGTAGCCTGTGACTTTTTTCTGTCGTCTGACAGTCCAAAATTAATGACTGTCTCTGTCAAGAAAGATTGTTGAGTTCCAGAAATTTTGCTACCATGGTAACCTGCAGTGGCAGATCCAGACCTTCAGATAAAGGGGGGGGAGCAGTCATCCAGACCCTGAGATAAGGTGGGGGCTAGACTAAAAAAAAATTTTTGTCAGTCCTTCGGGCCTCAGTTTGGTCTAAAAATAAGGGGGGGGGGGGCAGCCAGGCCCTTCCCCTGGATCCACCACTGACCTGATGTCACACTTCTCCTCCCTATGGTCTTTGGACAGTAGAGGGATAAAACTTAAAGCACCTCAAGCAACGTTAATAAAGCTTGCTATGACAAAGATGTCTGCTTCATTAATATACCTTTGTACCTACAGGTTATAGAACCCATATCATCGGAAAATGGCATCTAGGACATCACACATCAGCGAGCCTTCCAACAAATCGAGGCTTTGACTCATTCTTTGGATTTTGCAATTATGGACGTGATCACTATAATCACACCCACGATGGCTTCCTGGACTTCTTCAGAGGAGAGGAAGTGACAAGAGAATATCACGGACAGTACTCTACACATCTATATGTAAAGGTAATACGGTCAAACCCGGCGTTAATTAATAGACACTGAAGGGGCCATAGAAAAAAATAAGAGAAAATATAAGAGTTTTCTTTCCCCAGGGACAAAGCAAACTGTCCATAATAATGAGGTGTCCGTATTAAGCGCTTGTCCCGCCCATAAAGGGGGGTTTGATAGACCTATTCGTCTTACTCAATGTTGTACCCAATTCAAACCCTTTGGGAATAAAACGTTTTGTTTCAGGAATTTCCAGATCATGTAAATGTGAATGGCACATTATAATGCAAATACAATACACAAAGAATCTTATCCCCGGGAGATTTGAATTGGGTAGAACACTGAGTTAGCCGAATAGGTCTATTGTCATGGAACATTTATTAAAATGTCGAAATTGCCTTTTGTACGTGTTTAAAACTGCGAAGAAGGTTCGTGTGGTGACCCTTCGGTGCAATGTATTGTTATTTTTTGTAGTAACCTCTTGAAAAGTGCAATAAATGAAAAAATCTAAAAAAAAAATCAGTTAGACATCTGACATTTGCGTCTCAAAAAGTTGTGAGTCCGTACACTTTACAACAGATATGAAAAAGATGGTAATAAATGATCGAAATGGTGGGTTTATATGCCTTCTTTCTTCATGAAATCAGGAAGCCAATAGAATTATCGCAGAACACAATTCATCTACGCCGCTGTTTCTTTACATGGCGTTTGAGAACGTCCACGACCCGATTCAAGCGCCCGACGAATATCTGAGAAAGTACAAGATTATTAAAGATAAAGATAGAAGAGGCTACGCTGCGATGATGGATGTAGTTGATGAAGCTATTGGGAATATAACGGCGGCGTTTGAAGAAAAAGGGTAAAGAAAAGTCATGTCGTTTATAATGTGATTGTTTTTTAAAAGGAAAGAGTTATTTGAGTTTAGCTGTGGAATCAGTGAAGCTTTTGCGTTTAAATGCTTATGGTTACCACGAAAAATTTGTGCCACGTGTTCACCACGTGCTCGACGACATGATTTTCCCGCCATTTTTTCATACCGTTTGTAATTCGTAAATTCTTATTTTTGAAATTTTTAATCTTAAGGTTAATTGAAAAGTTTGTTTTAGTTCAGAAGTCGCAGATAAAGTCAGAAGAGTGATTAAAAAAGTAATAAATTGACAGTAGAATTATTATTTCCAGAAGACTGGCAAAATTCTCCGAAATAAGCACCCAGTCTAAAACGTTTTTAGATCCTACTGATTCATAAATTGTGTTCAGTCATTGTGCTGTATTTTACTTTCCTTCATTGAGTTTCGTACAGTATGTGGAAATTTGAACTGTGCGCATATTTTTCACAACGGATCGCAAAATGCAAGTTCACATTGCTGAAGAACATTTTTTTTGTACAGCCTTCGAGATCTAATATAGCGGTTTTTAATTGACTTTCAAAGACAATTAAATTTCTCGCGCCAATTCTTTTATAGAGTGCTCGTAATAATTTTCGCTCACAACTTTTGACAGACTTAAGCTAACGATTCTTTCAGGGAATTCGTACAAAATGCTAAAAAAAACTTAGCCTCTTTCTAGATCTGACTTTTCAGTAACAGGGGTGCATATGGACTGGGCAAAACTAAGACAAGATGGTTCTTCATGAATTTATTTTCAAGATTTCAACTTGTTTAAAATATCACTTCTTTGTTGTTGATCCTCAGGTTATGGAATGACACACTTGTGATATTCAGTTCGGATAATGGAGGAGATCCTGTGAATAGAGGCTACAACTACCCTCTGCGTGGATACAAGAGAACCCTGTGGGAGGGAGGGGTGAGAGCGCCTGCTTTTGTTTATGGAAAGATGCTTAAACAAAAAGAAGTGATCGTCAAGGAATTAATTCATGTCACAGATTGGTACCCAACTCTCGTCCGTTTAACAGGTAATTGAAACTACTTCATAAACTAGTTAACGTAACTTTAAGCAAGATTGATCAAGCGCACTGAAGCTTCATTTTAACATCTTTACACTAACAAATCCCACAGAACAACTTATCATAAGAAGTCGATCCACACAAAGGGCCAAAGGGCATTCGGCAGGTAATTAACTCTTTTCAAGAGTTGGCTATCGAATGGATTTGTATCAGTCCAGTAGGCAATTCGTGAGAGGAGCACCCTTCTCCCCCCACCCCCCTCTCCCCCGCCGGTTCGGGTAGGAGGTGACTCGGCATTCCCCACTCCAGACGAGAAGTGGGTAGTCGTGCGTATGCGCGCAAGTATGTCTTGCGAGAAGGCTCGACGAAAAACGCTAGAATTAATAACAGGTATACTCTTTCTCTCCTTTCTCTTTAGGTTACCGTTCTAACAATAAATCACTATTCGCCACTCCATCAGTGATAGGGAGAATGGACACAAGCTGTCGGCGCGACGATTTGTGGGATCTTTGCATTGACAAGCGCGTTTTATGATCGGTTACTAATGCTTTTCCACCCATGCTATCCCATAAATCTTCGCACCGAAGGCTTGCGCCCTTTCTCCGTGAAAATTTATGGAATGAAAATTGAATAGGCTCATATAGGCTATCTTCAACTAATTTCTAAGGTGGTACCATGGACTCTGGTGATATTCCAGTAGACGGCTTTGACGTTTGGGACACCATTGCAAAGGGAGCACCTTCACCCAGAACTGAAATCCTCCTAAATATCGATTTTCCTGAGAAAAGGCCTGGCCTTCTTCTCACCTATGACACGTGGTACACAGGAGCGGCAATTCGTGTCGGCGACATGAAGTTGTTGATGCATGTCCCCAATGCCACTTGGTACCAAACGCCAGAGGATGGCGGGATTGCCCCACAGATGGAAGACATTTGGGTAACAGCGTGATAATTCATTCCCCCGTCCCCCCACCCCGCGACCTCCTGCCCCCCTACCACTACCACCCATTTTTCTTTCTTTACTACAGAAGATTGATCACCCGTTACGATTTTAACCTGAGGGATTACCACACTGTAGAATGTTAAATGGTTAATCGAGCAATTTAACGTAAAAACGTTTGAAAATTAGCAGGTGGAAGTAGACAGCCTTGAAATACAAAATATTAGGGGTTTTTTTCTCTTAAATGAAAAAAAAAACAATGGCTACTCGCAAGGCACGAGGCGGGGGTGTGTTTCTTTCAGACTAGCAAACCTCATAAAACCTGGCAGCTCCTTTCTGGGTCTTCTATTAAGTCTCACTCTCCATATTCCACACTCGCTCCCGTCTTTTCGTTTGAAGACTTTTTCGTTTTCGTATGAACAACATAAAAATTCAGTCAACTCTCTTTAAGACGGACACCTTCGGGACCGGCCCGACTGTCCGTCTTAGAGAGGTGTGCGGCTTATAGAGAGTCGAGATTAACGTGACACCAGATATTATAAGCGAATAAAAATGAACCCATTCGCAATGAACACACTTCTGTTTACCTTGTACTAGACAGCAAAAACTGGAACATTGTAACAGAAAAGTGGAATCATTTTCTCATCGTTCAATGCACATTGCACATCACTTTGTACGACTTGTTGTTTAAGCTCCCGGGGGGGGCGGGGGGACTCCCATATGAAACAGACGGGGATGCTCGTCGGAAATTTGGAATTTAACCCCTAAAGGAGACCATCTGGGCGTGACTCAAGCTTTTTGTGACCCCTAAAGGAGACCAATCTGGGCGTGGCTTAAGCAAATTTTGACCCCTAAAAGAGACCGCTTAAAAACACACAAATACGACATGCAATGAGTTTTAATGATATAAAGACATAATCATCGAATGCTTTTATCTAAAAGTAGTTTTAAAAGCATTGTCACAGAGGTAATGCGGTAAACATAACAACTAAAAAGACAATTTGACTTCTGTTTCTCTTCGCGTAATTCTGTGTTTCTTCGCGGAACCCTAAACGAGACCTTGGCGCCTTAAAATATTGGCGCTTTGCCCGGAACACCCTAAGCGAGACCAAAATCCAAAATTTACACCCCTAAGCGAGACGACGAGCATCCCCGTCTGTTTCATATGGGATTCCCCCCATCCCCCCGGGTTTAAGCTGCAAAGGAGAAATTTATCAGCATAAGTCCTTTATGTGTTTTTGACTCCTTCTTTCTCTGTTTCTCTGTCAGGATCAAAAAACAAACATTCTAGAATTGGCTCTTTTCAACATATCCGCTGATCCGACTGAACGACACGATTTAAGCCACAGACATCCTGATATTGTGCGGCAATTAAAGGCTCGCATACATGAATATCAGAAAACCGCTGTTCCACCCGGAATCGTACCAGATGATATAATGGCGTTAGTTTTTGCCTTGAAAAATAAAGCTTGGGTACCCTGGAGAAACACATGCAATGTGAGATGAATTCAGTGTTATTTCAACCAAGCTTTTGCTAATAGTCATTACAAGAACTAGTCTCGAGCCCAGTGTTGTGGATGCGTGGCACAGGGCACTGGAGTTCACCAGAACAACCATAAGTGTACTGGGGTATTAGACAGTCAGCAAGTGTTGACACGTTTATTAAACTTAGGTTAATCTGACTATTTAAAGCACTTGTGGTGAAAACTACAAAAGGGAATTTCGAATCTCACAAAAAAAAGAAGGTGAAAACTATTAGCACAAGTTACATCCGATATTGACTCCATAAACACCTACTAATTATGAAAAAACATAGGCACGTTTAACGTGCATGAGCTATTTTGAATGCTTATGTGTAACCGTCGTACCAAGAATCTACCCTTGTCACGTTAAATTTTAGACTTGTTCGGGTATTGCTATGAAAGTAGTAAAAACGACTGAAAACGCGAAACGTTGTGTACAGCTGAGTCAATTCTCATGCTATAGATTCACTTTTCTTCGTCTTTCCTTCAGACATCTGGTGCAAATTAATTAAACAAATAGTGATGGTACAATGAATATCAATATCACTTTCAGTACTGAAGCACACAGTACCAACTCCGTGATATGACCAGTACCTTAACATACACATAGCCATATCACCTGGGCAATGGCAGTCATGAACAGCTGTTTTCCCCGTTTTCTTCCTCATTAGGACTCATCAGCATGGCATAGCCCCAGGTGAGAGGTCTCACTTAGATTGCGATCATCAATGCCGCTGTTTACTGCTGAGGTTAGTGCAAACGCCAGCCCCACCGTATACATGTGGTAGCTGTTTGCCGGGAACTTTAAAACAGTTCTCTCACCTGGGGCTAAGCCATGCTGCCGAGTCCTAATGAGGACGATACAGCTGTCCATGGCTGCCACGGGTGATACGGCTGTGCGCATGCGTAAGGTACTGGCCATATCGCGGTGTTGGTAGTATGTGCTTCAGTGCTTATAAAATAACTATTTCAGCGTCGATGTCTTTAGTTTTACAGTAAGCGTATTTGTGGCGCCTATCTTACCCTGACTATTGTATAAAATACCGAAGCTACACAATATTCTAGTGTGACAGCTTTGTGAATTATTTACATATTGAGTCGATAGAGAAGTTGAGAGGGTAGCTTAATTAGCCTGAATTTCATCTGTGCTCCTCGAGTGGCAAACTCCCGAGATAGTCTCTCTCAGAAGTCTGCAAAACAAGGAGACGGCTGAAATACTGCAGGCTAGGGTTCAATTTCACGTATTTGATCTTTCTTGAGGCAAGGACAGCCAGTCTCATTCCACTAAAAACGACTAGCCTCTTAGGATCATTTGTCTCATAAGGGTACATTTCTGGACACTCGCGGATTCAAGTGCCATATTCATGCCAAGGTATTCCAATCCTCGTCAATGCCAATTTTTTGTTCTTTCTATCCCACTTTTTACAGCTCATTGAGTTCTTAATTTTATGGATGTCTCACTTATCGCTATTGAAGCTTTTTGTCGTTGACGATCGCAACTAGTACAAAGATAGTCAGAGCTTTGGCGTCCCTTGTTTTCAGTTTGCACGTGTTGCGTGCCTGGTATTGTTCGCAATATCGGGTGTATTTACTTTCAGTTTGAAAGAGTTCCGCTTTAATCTTAGGCCGATGATGCAGTAACGAACTGGTGAGTAACGATGAATAGCGAAATAACTTCACTAGCGTAAGACTATACAAGCATTTATCATGTTAATTAAGTACATCTTTAGTTTTTATTGATACACTATATTTTTATGTTGTTGTCGTGTTGTGGTGTGTTTTGTTTGGTCTCTAGAGTCGGTACACACTAGGCGACAAGTTGCAGCAACATGTCGCGGCGACACGTTGCAGCGACAAATCGCTTCGTGTGTACTGGAGAAATTTGTGAAAATCTTTGTCGCTGCAACAGAATTTGTCGCCGCAACAAGTCGCGCAGATTCAGTCTGATTTGATTTTTTGCGACTTGTTGCAGCGACAAAATTCTGTTTCGGAGACAAAGATTTTCACAAAAATTCTCCAGTAGACACGAAGCGATTTGTCGCTGCGACGTGTCGCCTCACCTTGTTGCTGCAACTAGTCGCCCGACCTGTACACATGGAGTGATCTGTCGCCGCGACGTGTTGCAACAACTTGTCGCCTTGTGTACCGACCTTACGTGTCTGAACCGTTGTACTCTTTTCGGTGAAAGACGGCAGTGAGGATTGAATAATGATGTGTCAGATGCGCTAGCTTACAAATACGCAGAAATTATTATGTTATAAATTATATATATGCAAACGATTCATTTCGTCAAGCTTACAAAATACAAACGAGCGTGGAGACTTGAAGAGAACGACGGTAAGATAGCCTTTAAAAGGCACATCAGTCGACTTGTCAGATCACAGTGGTCCCAGGGTTTAAGAAATATGTTTAAAAAAAAAAACAGTAAAGCTACAAAAACCATTAAGAACAACAACGAAGATGGACAGATACATTGCGTTAAC
Source organism: Porites lutea (assembly GCF_958299795.1). Lineage (NCBI taxonomy): Eukaryota > Metazoa > Cnidaria > Anthozoa > Scleractinia > Poritidae > Porites > Porites lutea. The sequence goes on from NC_133209.1 coordinate 2,787,733, forward strand.
GTTTAGCTTTAGTGAACAAAAGCGACCGTAACATCATTTCGAAAAATTGATCGACTACAATTTCATTGCTAAGTTTTCTACTGACGTAAATGTAACATAAAATCGTCAGAATCGTGTTTCTTGAAACTTCCGGGTAGCGCTATGGGGCATACCTGTAGTTAGCGCTGTGAAATAGCCGGTATTTATGATACTAATTCTCGTCTAGATGAAAATCTGCGTATTTTATAATGAAGAACTGATTTTATATATTTAGAAGGCATCTCAACGAATACGCAACCAAAGGCAAATTTTAATCCGAACCATGCCCGTTATGCGTGAGCAAGCTTTATTCGCGGAGAGTTGAAGGCGGTGTCAATTCATCTGGAACACCCCGAAACACCGAAAAATATCCACGATGACCTCCTGAGAGGAAGCAAACTGATAAAAAATACAAATTGAAATAACTGAATGAATAAAGAAATAAAGTGCCTAACCCTAATAACCTTAATAGAGAGGAGAAGTGTGACATCACTTTGCCATGGTAGCAAAAAGATGTGCAGCACAACAATAAAGAGCTTAAACACGGACCGTGCGTATAAAACAACCTTTGCCCTGGGCGAGCCGCCACTCATTTGAATCGAGACACCATATACGTACATACATACATACATACGTTTATTCAAAGCATTTAAAAACAAAGATACATATATACAGAGAATGCTTTGAAAAGGGAGTTTAAGAAGTTAGCCCTATGTAAAAAACTCCCAAAAGAAAAATCTTAAAAATATTCTAATATTAAAATGTAATGTTAAAAATGTACGTTTAAAATGTACGTATTGTTCGCAATGTCAGGTATTTACTTTCAGTTTTAAAGAGTTCCGCTTTATTCTTAGGCCGATGATGCAGTAACGAACTGGTGAGTAACGATGAATAGCGAAATAACTTCACTAGCTTAAGACTATACAAGCATTTATCATGTTAATTAAGTTCGTCTTTAGTTTTTATTTTATGTTGTAGGATAAGTCCGTAGGATTTCTCTTGTTACGAGATTTTGCCCAGTCGTTAAAAGTGTAACCTTAGAGCGACCCTTCATTTACGCAAATTGATTCGGATTGAAAACATTGGCTTCGCCCCAAAACAGCCAAAACTCCATAATTCGGCGTATAACTATTTGTTCTGTTAGTTTACACACTATTGATGTTGGTAAAATCTGACGGTAATTGTTTCTGCAGTTTTTACTGCCCTTTTTAAACAAAGGTGTTACATCGGCGCATTTCCACTTGCTAGGCAATGGCCAACAGCGAAGGACTTATTGGTTATGTTCATATAGATGGAGAGAGAGCCGATGCACATTCCCTCAAGATGCGCGGCGACAAACCGTTAGGCCCAGGGGACTTGTAAACATTTAGATTCTTTAACAGCTTTTCAAGCTCGTTAACGGAACAATAGATATTAGAGAGCTTAGGAGTGACAACATAGTCAAAATTAGGAAGGTTATCGCAATCTTCGGATGTAAACAACGAAGAGTACAACTGATTCATACTTTGGGCAATGCTGAGGTCGTCTGTCAGAGTTACTCCATCAACAAGAAGGGAGATAAAATTATTAGTCCCCTTACGCGCAGACTTAACGAAACTCCAGAACGATTTAGGATTGTTGTTTTCCTTTAACTCCTCGGCCAAGTTCTTAATATTACTCCGCCTCGCTAAATTGCACGCTTTTTTAACGGAGTTATCTAAGTTCCGATATTTGATCCAAATCTGTTCCTTTCCTGACTTTTTGGCTTTCCTATACAGCGATTTCTTTTTGCGACAAAGACTCGAGACCACAGCTTTTCAAGTAGCAAGAAACACTGTTGGCCGTAGCCCTGCTCAGGCTGGAAATAAAGATTAATAAAATCATTTAATTTTTCCTTTTAAAGTGCTACTGTGATCAAATCAAGCATTATTTGTGTTTTACGATTTTTAGAATGTTTGATAGCTAATAAATACACATACCAAATTTGAGATCCTAGTTCTCACTGGAAGTCCGATTTTCTAAGCCGTGTTTTTCTTCAGTGGCGGTCCGCCATTACCGAAACTAAAAATGTCCGAGCAAAAGGGGAGGGATTGGATCGAGGTCGACGGGGTTGCCTGTGACGTCATCTTATCCCCAGAGGCTGAAAGAAAAGTTCTTCTTGGTAACTCTTCTTGGTCAGTTTCATCGAGCAAAGATGCCCTTGTTGCTACGTTGTCCAGGACTGCAGCAACAGTCTCCAATCCGAAAAAGGGAATTTCTTTGCACAGGCAAAAGAGCGCTGTGGAACGCATTTTTCGAACGTGCAGCGAGAACTTCAACCTCAAGGAGCTCTGTATTAATTTCACGTCCGATTGCTTCGAGAGGCAAGTTCACGTAAAAGACGCTGCAAGAACGTAGAAGAGGAATTCCCGGAGCAAATCCAACTATTTGTAAAAATAACGTACCTGGCAAGTGCAGTGTCATGTCCGCGAGAAGCCGGCTTATGGTGAGTTAACACTCATAGCCCTTTGACTCTTGCTTTGTGGGATCGTGTCATAATTTTCAGTTTGGAGCCGGGATAGAAAGGGCAAGATACAAATCATTAGTACGGTTTTTTTCGAAAACACAAACTTAAGTTATATACACACTGACGGAGAAATAAACAGAGATGTCAAGAAACGATCGCCCAATCTAGTATTTTGTTGTGTTTCGCGTAACTTCGCGGCGGTAAAAAATGTCGACCGAAAATTAGAAAAGGGGCTAATTTTTTAGTAGTCTGTTTTGGTCGTATTCGCTGCAGCCGCTGAACTCGTAAAAATCATTTATGGATACTGAACTGTGAAATCTTAGTTGACAATGAAATCATTGATTCAGTCTTCACTTTTCTGTAGGTGCAGTTCAGTGATCACTTTCCAGTATGTGAAGTTCAGTAAGACGCTCAATGACCACACAGTAGTTCAATAACCATAGCAATAGTTAAAAAAAAAACGTATATTAAAGTTGTTTAGTCTCTGTATTTTACTTTATTTAGACATTGTTCCTATTTTACAGTAAGTGATCGTAAGTATCACTGTTCAAAATTATCTTGCCTTGAGGCCTGCTAGTTCAGTTTTCATTTTCCTGTAGGTGCAGTTCAGTCAAGACAGAATAATTATATAGTTCAATAACCATACAGCTAGTAGTACAATAACCATAGCAGTAGTTCACAAATGGCACAGTTTCCTTTCATTGTAGGTAATTATTTGAGGGGGTTAGTTTGTTCAAACCACTTCCATCTTTATATTTTATTTAGACATTGTCCCTCCATCATAGCCAGCCACGTCAAGTGCCATTGTTCAAAATTTTCTTGCCATGGGGCCTGCTGCTAGTTTGATATTTTTCCTCTTGCAGTGCTAGTATCTGGTCATAGCTTTACAGTGGAAATGCTTCCACTTGGTTATGTTTATGAGTAGTGTTGTTTCTCTAGATCCTGTTATCATTTTGGTTTGTTCCAAAAATTAGGCTGGTGGGTGGGGCCTTCAGCCTTGGATTTTATGATCATTAATTTGTATTTTGCGATTTATTTTGATAGAGTGCTCCAACTCCCTTTTCATCTTTCAAGTGTTATTTTTTGATGTTATAATTATTTAATGATAAGGGGTAAAGGGTACTCTTTGATTTATTTTGATTACTGACTGGTGTCACTTCAAATACTTTCTCATTTGGAAATCCCTCGAAGATGGTGAGAAAAAGGCTTGTAGTACATGATGCAAGAAGTGCTGCATTGACAAGGGATGTTTCTTTTGATGATCTTCTAATAAAGAGTATTACTGCTGATTGCTACATAAAGAAAGCCAGTTAAAGAAGCAGAGGGTGAAGGAGTTGGAAAGGACGATATGGAGTGACATATGAAAAGACTACATACAATAGGAAAAATTTTTGAAGAATTATTCATCCTTTTCCATTGTCTATATAAATGCATTTTCTCAAAAGAGTTATTCCCTTTTTCATTGACTGTATAATTATGTACAATTTTTAAAACAATCTGTAACTGTTTTTTACTCTTTTCTGTTTGGTATTCATGTGATTTTTATTACATTTTCTTTTTAGGCTTTTTCCTTTTTTCACGGAACCAATGTATATATACACTTTCTTAAAAGAAGAGGGGACTGTTTTTTTACTTTTATCTGTCTGGTTTACATATTACTCATCTGCCTGTGCCAAGATATGGTTAGCCAAGGGGGGTAGCTGCCCAGCCATAAGTTGAAACTGTGCATCCAACCACCTTGCCTCAATGACCGCAGTTTTTATTTGTTTTGTCTTTCTTTGGAGAGCCTTTTGTTTTTCCTCCAGCTCCTGCTCTTCCTTTTAAATCTTGCATCACCTCTACTCCATGTAACAAACTTTGAAGTATAGTTCTTTGATTGATAACCTTGTAAACGTATGCTCATGTGTGCAGCCTGTCAGGAAAAACCTTATGTTATCTGAGGAGGAAACCTGAACCCTCCCAAAAGCAGAGCCACACACTTAACATGAACCTCGAGGGAGAGAGGTTGAAGTAAAATAACAAACTATTCTTAAAACTGTGAAAGCTTTGAACCCAGAAGTCATTTCATAAGAAGGTTGTATCACGTCAGTTATAATGGTATTTTTAAATTAAAACTGGTTATTGACCTGATTGGTGAATTAAGTTGTCATGTTATTGGTTCTACAAAGAGAGAAAAGCAAATAACAAATAAACAGGTCTTTTCACGGCTTTCAACTTTTGACATGGGCAAGTTAAGCAAAATCTGTTGGAAAGAGTGCCTTTCAGTCAGTACAATTGCCAAGTTTGAAAGTGATCTGTTGGAAACTATACAACAAGTATTCATCAAAATTGCAAAATTTTACAGACATTAATTGTATGGTGGGGGACACAAACTTTCCCCCACCATACAAACGTCTGAGTGTAAATTTTTGCAACTTTGCAGAGCTCTATCTTCCCTCACTTAGGACCTAACACTTTTAAACTAGGCAGGTTAACTGTTAGACTTGCTACAAGTCGACCTCTCATAAGTTCTTAGTGAGTGCGAAGCAAGCTTCAACAAGGTCACACAGTGGCCAACCAGGAAAAAAAATGTAAAGGACTTTTAGAAAGTCTAGTTAACTGTATTGTAATGTGTTCATTCCAGTGGTGTTGACAGATTTTCCCTAAATTGTCCATGTCAAAAGCTGAAAAAAACAACGTGGCTCACTGTAGAACCAATAACATTGCCAGTTAATTGACCGATCAGGTCAATGATTGTCTATGATTCATCATCTTCAAAGCCATGATGTTCCCCAATTTCACTTGGAAAGCTGTCCTTATTGCTTTGTAAGCACAACATGGGTATGGATAAGGCTTGGAACTTCCAACAAAATCCCAAACAAGTCAAGTAAATTGTCTGTAGAACACTGATCGGAGAAACCTATACAGAAGTAAAAAATATGTACTCAGTCCATCCCCAGTTTGGTCTTTTCTACTTGTTTGTATGCTGGACTGTTTGATTTTGTTTTTTATTGTACCTTGTTCTTTCTCATCATGCAGTAAGGTAAATGGTGTACACTCCTTGTTTTATTTTCTTTATTTTATATAGGAGTTTTGGGCCAATTATAGTAATTTTTTTCAGGGTTCTAGAAAATTAATAAGAAAAAAAATAAGTCTATACTGCTAGGAGTTTATATTTTCTTCGTCAACAAGGGTTTGAGTATAATTCAACCTTATTTACCAAATAAATAGATATTTCAGGTTCACCTACAAGACACCCAGGTGAACAACATATGACTTCAACAACTACAGCAAGAGGACGAATAACAACAAAATAAACAACAAGGAGTGAATAAATTACTCTGATTCCGTTTTAAGACCTTGAGTGAACAAATTTCGGTAACTTTTTCCAGTTTTCGTCTTCAGATTAAGCGATGCAACTTGAAGAAGCCACCGGTTCAGGCAAACATCCTGAAAACTGGGATGATTGATCTTGATGAAGAGTATTAAATGCAGTCACCTTCCCGTTCTACTTTACCCATACTTCCCTTACACGGTCCATTTCTTTGCAGCAAATACACTCGTCCGTTTTGGTAGTGATGGGACCTGATGGCGACGGACCAGTTCGAACAAGTGCACTTAACAAACAAAAAGAGACATGTGCTCCGTTCAGTATTGTTTTTATTTCACAGAGTTAGAGAATTTAGATACTTGTACTGGGTTCCCTTCTGCTGTCAGCAAATTACATCACAACAGAAACGCAGTACGATGAAAAAAAACAAAAAACGACAAAAAAACTTAATCGGAGTAATGCCTACCATGCGCCTATTTCACCAGTAAAATGTCTTTGGAGCTCGAGATTACGATCTTCTTCAAGAATCACGCTTTCCTCGAATGCGGCGGCTGCTTCTACGGTCGCGTTTGGCTCCAAATCCTCATCGTACGGGATAAAAGCAGTTCCATTGCCGTCCAAAATATCTTTCTGTTCGACTGTTTTAAATCAGATCTGTCTTTCGAAGAAATGGATGAAGAACACGGAACAGACGACAACACAATAACACGCTAGAAGTAGTTGTAGCGAGATGGTGGTGAGTTTTGGGGATAAGATGACGTCACAGGCGACCTCGATCCAATCCCTCCCCTTTGACTCGGACATATGTTGTTTATGTAATGGCGGACCCATTTTTCCCACTTTCAGACATCTTTCTTGTGGGAACCGCTTCGTCAGATTGGTCTGAATTACATTTTTTCGTGAAGTTATAAGTCCAAACATTAAGTTCGAGCCCAAAAATTTCGTTTAGAAAGACTGCGATTTTCGTCGCAGTAGCACTTTAAACTCCGTAAATAACAAACGATGATCGGCTCTAGTCACCTTTGTCTTCGCCCAAACGACTTCAGGTGAGTGGATTTTCCATACATTTTTGTTGCGTTAGTGTCTGTATTTGTGTCTTTTTTTTTCCCCATCGCTTCGGCAAGAAAGCGCACAGAATCAACGTAGCTTCTGTTTTAATTTGTCCTTTTTACAGATTACTGTCAAGATCAAAGAAGACGAGAGGGAAAATTTTCTGGAACTTCTTCGCAATGCTACGCCGGTCTGCGAAGTGGTTTCCACAACGAAGGTCAACGGCCGGTCTTCAAAGCCGATTAGTGCGGTAAAAGATCATGTGGCAATTTGAGGAGTTTCCGACAGAGTATTACTTTTTCAATAAAGATGATTGTTGAGATTTAAGTTACAATGTTCCGGGAGATATACTGCGAGACTGCGTCTCTTATTTTTCTTTGCAAATTTACTAAAGCCAAGCACGCGAGCCGCGATAAACGAGGGCGCAAGCCCGAGAAGAAAAAATAAGGCTCTAAACCCTTATTGTTAACATAACGTCGTAGTTTCCAATCGCGCTGGCTGGCTGCAAGCAGTCTATCCGGGGGATAATGCAGAAAAAAAAGGTATCAGCATATAAGCTTTTCCGTCTTTTTGAGTCAACGCAATAACTGGCAAAAAATTGGTCTATAAACTTCAGTTTGTTGCTTTTCTGGTTTGTCTTTGCGTATAACCTGTAACTGTATAAAAGTTTACCGTAAATAAATGTGATCATGAAAGGAAAGTTAAATATCGATGAAATATCTGTTTTAACAGATACTAAATCGAAAAGACTTCTCAAGCTTTCAGTGTAGATTACCGAAGCTCCCTCCGGGTGACCGGAGAAGGGAAGTGATGGGAGACAAAAATGATGACTATTAAGATGGATCTCATGTACTCTGGTAAAAACGTTTTAGAAATAGCGCTTTGTACAAAATTACTGTTATCTTCGCAGTCTTCGAAGGATATATGTAATAAAATAAAACGTTAATAAATTTAAATGCAAGAGATGAAAGCGAATTAGCTATGCAGTTACATGTAAATATTAATAAAATGAGACATACATCTTTGTGATTTTACTTACCTTTTTAATTTATTGAAGTTTGTAAATTGCATTGATGTAAGGCGTGCAAGAAGTATTTCCGGCTGTTTCGCCGGCGTCCTGTGGTTTTTCCAGTTTATTTTCTGGTTTGTACCGCTCGGTTCTTTGTAAGACGTGCGCTCACCATGCATGTTTAGTGTTGCCGAACTATATTCCATGCGTGCCACCCTTATCCAGTAAAACTATTAAAAATGAAGTCTTAATTAGAGAGAGCTCATTCCTTTCTGTTTCTATTCACAGTTCTCAGTGATGACCACTGACTGCTTATTGGAAATTTAAGATTTAAGTCCTTATAATTCGGCAATTGCTGCTGGTCCGCTCATCACCCTCTTCCCTTCTAGCCATGTCATTCTATACCAAGAAGGAGCTGGAACTCAGTCCATCACCAAATCTTTATTATAGCTCAACACGGACTTGTGAAGGTGAACAGATGGGATCATTATCAGCAGCTTACCAAAGGGTGTTATATAAATTTAATAAATAGAAATACGTAACTAAGTGAGTCGAGGTAACTTAATGACTACCTATTTCAAAGTAATGTAAATCCCTTCTAGTAACTCTCTTCCTGCCCAATTGATCTTCCTCCCCTTTTTATTCATTTTAAAAATTATAACAAGGCTTGATAGACTAGTCTTCATACAATTAACAGCATTTATATTTTTGACGTTGAGTGAGAATACAGTGCTGTTTCAGTAGCACCATGTTTGTTTATTTTATTGTAAAAGAGATTGATATCTAAAATAAATCTTCCTTTTTTGGGGGAAACCCACCAAACCACCTGTACTACGATGTTATTTTCATGTAAAGGATTTTGCCATTACTCCTAATAATAATAATAATAATTTTATTATTTATAACGCACCATGCGAGGCCGCGCTATATTAAATCGGACGAAGGGGGATTTTTTTGAAAGTCTATTACCAAACGCTCTCTTTTTCCCCCATCTTTTAAGAAGCCACACCACCTGTGGAGGGAGAATCAGAAGCGGAGGAAAAACTCCACGCTGGTAAACAAGACACGAAAAAATTGCTAGAAAGAATGAGAGAATTGAAAGGCAAGTAAACCATCTTTCGCGATCAACATGTCTTTCACATAATGTGAATTGTTTACGTGAAGTATATATTATTTTCATTTTTAGGAACTACTTATGATCAGGCCAGGAGTGCCCAATGTATTTATTAGTCTAGCTTAGAGACAAACTGAAAATGGTCATTCCTCGAATTTTATTTAATCTGGGCCCTACTGCTAATTTTTGTCAAACCCTTTTTATTTCTTTTCATTTTTCTGATTAAAGCGGAGGCAGAGAAGGCCATAGAGGAGCTGGAAAGCGAATTGCTGAATATAACAGAGGCTACATATAATCTGAAGGAGCTTAGGGGTAGGGCACAGTTGCTGACATGGTGCAAAGTTAGACCAGGGGTGCTAAACATTGAACAGAAAAAAGTCCGATTAGGTTGCCCAGTGGCATAGTTGTAAGGGATATATATATCCCAGTGGCATAGTTGTAAGGGATATATATATATATATATATAGACCAGTAGGTGAACTACTCAAATCCTGAGTGCATGGGTGTTTAATACAAGCCTGTTTCGTAGGCCACCGAAAAGGTGACCCACTCTTCAGTTAAACTCCATTATAATGTGTTGTAATGGAGTTTAACTGAAGAGTGGGTCACCTTTTCGGTGGCCTACGAAACAGGCTTGTATTAAACACCCATGCACTCAGGATTTGAGTAGTTCACCTACTGGTCTATTCCGCTCCTTCACTGCAAGTAGAGCACTGTCTTGGCTTCGCAGGTGAGCATCTAACTGAATATATATATATATATATATATATATATATATATATATATATATATATATATATATATCAGCTCATCGGAGAAACAACATTTTCGTTACGGTTTAAATCCAAAAAGGGCGGGAATATGTATAGATCAAGGGCCGGGTGAGTCTGAAACTGAGAGAATGGTAAATGGTTAACGAAATTTCGATCGGTTTATTCCAACCTGAATGAAAGGACTACCTCGAAACGTAATCCTCACTTTACCACTGAAATTTCCACAATTAAATGACCTAGCCAACCTCCCATCCGGACTTTTTCTTATAAACTTAATGCTAAGCACCCTATAGATTAACCAGAAAAATCTTTAAATCTCTACCAATGACTGCGCTGCTAGCTCTTTTCTTTTCGTGAAAAGTAGCTTGAACAGTTGAAGAAACTTTAAAAGACCCGGAGATGAAGATTTGTCTACACCTGTCCTCCGTTTTCTTAGCTGTTAAAATAAATATTATTTCACCTTGTTAAACTATTTATGAGCGCGTTTATCGCTGACCTGGCTATATGCGAGTTTGACCATTTTAGGATCTACAAATTTTTAAATTTAAAAAGATGTGGAAGGTATGAGCAGACTGAAAGGTTATCTCAGTGCCAATATAAGAGCAATCATATTATGTCATGAGTTCGTCGCTGTCGCCAGGGGCCTATTTAACTGACGCAATGAAGTAAGGTTCAAAGCTAAGCTACTATAGAAATTAGATGTTATTGTTCTAATCCCCTTTTTTACAAAAAACAAAAGCTTTGGCTGATAAAGAGCAAACGGGATTGAGGCAAGGATTGCAATTGTCAGCGAATTATAAAGAGGAGACATATGTGGAACAACTCAGAGGTATGCAATTGTGTGCTTAAGCAGGGTGTGAACAAAACATCCACACTGGCACAACATGCCTTTAGTTTGCTTATGATCACGGCTAGGTTGTTCTGTCCCTCTCTTGCTTGAATCTTATGTTTACAAATGCGTGATTAAATGCCTTAAACTGTAATGTGTTTGTTTTAATGTAAATTGCACTCAGCACCATCTTAAAGACAGGCCCTTACGCTCAATCGAGACACAGCAACGAAAAAATCCTTACATCAAACCACATACTTAAGTTTAGCGGCATCTCAGTGGCACCCTTGTACTTTCCCTTCATCCAAGTTAATATTTTAAAGTAGTACATCTTGTATACAGCAACATTAATACTATTAGTTTGCCTAGTATTATTGTTATGTGCATATCTCACACCACAAGGTGGCCCTCAAGCTATCAAGCTATCTCCTATAGCCTTAGGTGTCTATTATTGTTGTTATTATTATTATTATTATTATTATTATTATTATTATTATTATTATTATTATTATTATTATTATTATTATTATTATTATTATTATCTCTTTTATCACAGTCTTTGCTGGTGTTCTTTTTGTGCATCAGCCGGGCGCAAACTATGCACTTAGAACGTCAGTCACTCAAGTCAATCATCATCATCATTATTATTATTATTATTATTATTATTATTATTATAATCACAACCATTACAATTTCCTCAAATTTGATTGGTGAATTAACAGCTTTTTTTTGCACCGAATTATAGCATGTGTAGGGTTGTAATCGGACAGTGTAGTCGGACAGTTGACTGTAATTGGACAGTTACATTAGCCAATCATGTTAAGTGCACTCAGCTAAATCTACCAATCACAGACGTTATCATATTTTCACATTATCATACTCGTGATTAAACAAATCGCTCGTATGATTACAGACCGAGTTGTACTCCACTCAGTCCCATTACCATTTTTTATTACTATCATTATTATTACTACTCTTATTACCATCATCATTATTGCTTGCAGCTTCCAATGAGCATAAAAAGGAGGTGGATAACACTAAACGTCCCCTGTTAAAGAGGATTAAAGGTGAGGTACTTAATGAAGATGATGGTTTGTATGGCCAAAACAAAAAGACGCGCAGAAGATAGTGAAACATTTTTCGTGAAGTTTTTTTGAGAGTAGCCGTTTCTAGCCCACTGTATGTCCGTGAATTTTTTTTTGAACGGTGGACTTATGCAGGATTTTGTTTCTCACCCTTATGCACTTGTAGGAATCTTTTTTTCAAAATCATCCCCACTCCGTCAGAAATAAAATGGTTGGCTCCTAATAGATCATGGGCAACGACCTATCACAGTGCGCGTAATACTCACCACATTGTGTAAATAAATATATATAACAGTGAGGACCAGCTAAGGTTATTACGATTTTTTACTGATTTGAGGCCGGGGCAGGACACACTTAGAAGAACTATGTTAAATACTCGGCCTCTCACCTCTGGCCTTCTTACTCACATGTGAGCTCTACTTTTGACCAGTTTTGAGAGTGAAGTCCATTAACAAGTGTTATTATTCATTCAAAATATTTCCCCGATTCTGATTGGCTAAAAGCACACGTTTAATTCACCATAACCAGTAACTGATGACCAAATTTGGAAGAATTTTGTGTTTAACGAGGAAATGACGGTAAAAAATGCAGCGTTCGTGCAGGTTAAGGCACCGTTAACCGAGAAGACCTGGGGACGAGGTTGAGTTGTTTTGATTGTGGAAACAAAAATGGCGGTCATTTCACTCGTTTCAAGAGTAAGAACTAGGCGGAAAAATAGCTAAAAACATGGCAAGAACAGCAAGAAGACAACTCGAAGGGCGACATCTGCTATTTGGAGAATATTTGCGGAGCTGGACAAACCTAAACGTGCACTATCGAAGATGAACTTAACATCGATGGATCGATGTAGGTAAGCATGTTTTAACCATGTTTTTAAACTAGGAATTATTTTGAATGAATAATAAAACAATTATTGAATTCGGCTTTCATATCATATGAAGAATTATGGAGATCTCGGAGGGTGTTATCCGCCTCGGCCTACGGCCTCGACGGATAACACCCTTCTCGATCTCCGTAATTCTTCATAAGATACTCAGCCTCATTCATTAATTGTTAATTAAAAGCCGTTGTTGTATGGTACCAGGAGCCGATGATGGTACCTACAAAAGAATACTATTTAGGGCACCCGATGACTGTTTTCTGTGAAATATCTGTTCGGAGAAGCAAAAATTGCCTACAATTTTCTATATCTTGAGGAGGGCTAAAACATTCTAGATGACCGTTCCATTCATGAACAATTGACATGTACAATTTTCGAAACTTATCTAATAAATTCGTTACGATTTCCTGAAGTTTAATTTTTCCCATTTCACTCCCCAGGTTAAGCTATTTTTGGTAGGGAAAGAAAACCTAAAATTTTCGGAACCGAAAAATATGCGATGCAGAAAGGAAGCAGAGAAAGTCTAGCCTGTTCACAGACCCTCTGTTTTCTCTTCAAAGTCCGTCGAGCGCGGGTGATTTAATATAAACCGCAGGGGATTTATTGACTGCTAGCGCATGGGAGCAGTCTTTCTCGCGCTCCGCGCTCGTTCTCCCGCGCTCGCTTCGCTCGCCGATGTTTTCGAAAAGAACGAAAAGAAAAATAAAACGACGTCTGTGTACAGGCTAGAGAAAGCCTTACTTTCGTAAAACTTCAAACTGCAGCCAAAATTTTCGGGAATATAATATATATTATATTCCTAGACTTTTACTCAACTAAACAGGGACTGCCATTGGTTGATTCTTGGTCACGTGGCCTTGACTAAAATCAAATGTATCCCGATCGTGGTACATTAAACAATGTATCCCGCTCGGGATACATTGCAGCACGTGATCAAAGCATGGTGGAAAGTGGGGTGACAGAAGGCGGGAAAAACACCGCCAGGTCCAGCCAGTTTTCTTTTTCGTGAATGAACACAACAACACAAAAACGAAGCCTCAAGCTAAAAAGCAACGATTTTTAAAGTTATCCCAGAAGTTCCCAGAAGAAAAACAGCAGCTAGTGGAAGAAAAAGATGCAGATAATATGAGGAAAGTACTTTTGTTTGTAAATCATTCATTCAGTGGTTTTGAGAATTAAATTTGTGTTGTTATAAGTACCGAGTCGACTGTTTTGGTTCGCTCCGGTTATTCTTTTGTTGCTGTTGAAGTGAAAGTGTAGAAATATAACAAAACACTTAATGTCAGGTCCCTCGGGAAACCAGTTAGTTTTGTTTTCCCTCGAGTCCTGATGTTTCCCTCGACTTCGTCTCGGGAAACATCAGGACTCTTGGGAAAACAAAACTAACTGTTTCCCTCGGGATCTGACATTAAGTGTATAATGCTGCAGCCCTTGAAATTCCGAAATGACTCACGTTGCCCTATATAGGATGACCGAAGAGATAAATTTTTTTTAGCGCCACCTAGAATACATTCCTAGAGATCTAAAAGTACGTACTCTGGATAACCTAAAAAGTGTTTTCAAAGCATTTAGGAGGAAACCGTCGCTGGGTGTCGCTGATCATGACTATTTATCGATCTCCTAATGTCTTTTATACTATAATGGGGGAAATATGATCTTGCTTGGAATCGATTTCCTCCATTTAGGTCTGTTTGGTTCACGCAAATCCACAAAAAGAAAAAAGGAACTACAAGGCCTTCCGCTGCAAATGACATCCAGGCTAGCTGAAAGGCTTGCCACACCGGAAGCCAAAACCAGCCGAGATGAACTTGCCACACCGGAAGCGAAAACCACCGATTTAGGTAGTGTAAATTCCTGAGTGAACATAATTCACGTCTTTTGTTTTTGGATTTTGTTATGTAAAAAGTGTTGCAATAAAGATAACATGGCGCTGTGCTTCACTACTAGTCGGTCACCCAATTTCTGATAAGGAAAATTGAGCAAAAGCAGCACAATCGTCTCAAAATTGCAGGAAGATAACTTATTACGGTATGTCTTATGACTGTTATAGTGCTAAAACCTGTAATGCTTTAAACCAATTATCTGTTTTCACCATACTGACTGAAATTCATCAAATGTAGCTGAGATCAAGTCTTTTACAATTGAAGAGTCTGAGATTGCTCCATTTGGACGTAATTTATCAAATGAAATCAAAGTATCGCCAGTAATAAATTTG